>NC_143026.1:18865000-19090000 GCF_057628025.1 Oncorhynchus mykiss | reverse complement strand
CCTTTTGAAAGGAATTCAGAGTTAAGGAGTAGCGATTCCAATATGTGCAGGTAATTGCTATACTGTACAGAATTTTTACGGTGTGTAGAGTATGGCCCATCTCTCCAGCATATAAATACAGTAATGTGTTACAGTAACTGCAGTACACAATCTTTCATTCCAGTATAGTAGTACACTACTGTTTTTGTAGTACAGTAAAAACATGTTTGTTTTTTCTTCTGTAGAGAATCTTTGAACTGGATGCCATGGCTGACCCACAGGAGTACATCTTCATTGATGGGGCAGGGTTCAACCTAACAATAAAGCGCAAAAGGGGGCGCAACATCATTGGTCACCGTGCAATCGTACAAGTTCCTGGCCAGAGGGGAGGCAACATCACCCTATGTGCAGCCATCATCAGTCCTGGCATCCTCCACTGCCATGTCAAAGTAGGTCCATACAACACGGCACAACTCCTTTAATTTCTAGATCAGCTGCATAATAACATTATTCAACAGGAAGGGGAGCAGGGCAACCAGAGCAATCCCAATTTGTTGTCATTTGGGATAACATGAGATTCCATCGGGCTGCTCTGGTTTGCGCCTGGTTCAATGACCACCCCAGGTTCACCGTTATTTTTTTTGCCAGCATATTCCCCATTTATGAATCCGATTGAGGAATTTTTCTCAGCATGGCGGTGGAGTGTATGACCGTAACCCCTACGCACAGCAAAACCTCCTGGAGGCAATGGTGGACGCTTGTGGAGTCTATCCAGGATTTTCTAAGCATTTTTCTCACGCTGTCTGGGCAGACCAAACATAATGTGTGACGTTTATGAGATATTATGGCCTGACCCAGACCTGAGATAAGATGATGAGAATGCTGATGCTGAGTAACTTGTACATTTGCTGGATTTGGAAATAAAGCTTTTGGAAATTGGGTATTTTACTGTGAATGGACTCTTCCTTACATGTTTTGTCAGTGTGACATTTCAAAGGTCAGGTTTTTGACCAAAACAGCATATACAGTAGTATTCCCTTATACACTAGTGTAAGCGGTAATTTTTACAGTACTGTTTTGAAGTTCTCTTGCCTGGTTATCTGGATTGTCCCTGCTGTGATTTTACAAAGTTCAAAATTCTTAATCTGAAAACCTATTCTAAACATTTCGGCAGCAGTGTTTCAAAATATTCCCTTTAGTGTGTAGCAAATAGTCACGTAGTCTGTGTTTTTGACAGCTTTTGTGTTGTCTGAGTGCATAGTTTAAATGGGGACCCAGAAGTTAGATGCTTGTACTGTTGGGTGTGAGTTTTTAAAAATGTGTGTGAAGATTTGAGAAAATGGCAAGTTGTTCCAGGAATTGTGTCTAAGCAATTGAGAAACTGTAATTCTGCATTGTTGGGAAAGGGCTTGTAAGTAAGCATTTCACAGTAGAGCCTATACCTGTTGCATTCGGTGCATGTGTCAAATACATATTGATTTGGTTTGATCTGACACAAATCAGTGATTTGGCGCAGTTAGGGTTGCAATTTTTACAAAAATCGTGCTTTGAAGATTCCCAGAATCAGGAGCGAATAAGGAGGAAATCCTGAATCCAAACCTTGTAATTTTTGAAAAGTTACTGGAATTTTGCAGCCCTAGGAGCAGATATGTGAAATTACAATTCTGTCTGTTGGAATGGGAAGAATGTGAGTATGAGCATGCATTTGTGTGTCATTTGTCAGTCTTAACTGACTTGCCTAGTTAAATAAAGGTAAAAAATAATAATGTGCATCTGTCCTTGTCCTTAGAACTTTGACTCACACATTCGTGGAGAGATGATGGCAGCAAGGCAGATCAGCCAGTCTCTGAGCACGGTCAAACTGAGACCGACAGAACATCTTTTGGGTTAAAACGTCAAATATTTTCTGGATGTTCAGATGGCCACCTGCTTATCATCTTACACCAACCAGCACTTCTATAGTAAACACACACTGATGCTCACACACATTCTCAAATTCTTATTTTCAACAACGGCTTAGGAACTCTTATTCACTACAGAAGTAGGGGCAGAACGACAGATTTGTACCTTGTACCTTGTCAGCTCATGGATTTGAACTTGCAACCTTCCGGTTACTAGTCCAACGCTCTAACCACTAGGCTACCCTGCCGCCCCCATATACAGTTGAAGTCGGAAGTTTACATACACATTAGCCAAACACATTTAAACTCAGTTTTCACAATTCCTGACATTTAATCCAAGGCAGGTCAGTTAGGATCACAATTTTTTTTAAGAATGTGAAATGTCAGAATAATAGTAGAGTGATTTTTTCAGCTTTTATTTCTTTCATCACATTCCCAGTGGGTCAGAAGTTTACATACACTCAATTCGTATTTGGTAGCATTGCCTTTAAATTGTTTAAATTAACTTGGGTCAAAAGTTTCGGGTAGCCTTCCACAAGCTTCCCACAATTAGTTGGTTGAATTTTGACCCATTCCTCCTGACAGAGCTGGTGTAACTGAGTCAGGTTTGTAAGCCTACTTGCTCACACACACTTTTTCAGTTCTGCCCACAATTTTCTATAGGATTCAGGTCAGGGTTTTGTGATGGCCACTCCAATACCTTGACTTTGTTGTCCTTAAGCCATTTTGCCACAACTTTGGAAGCATGCTTGGGGTCATTGTCCATTTGGAAGACCCATTGAGATGTTGCTTCAATATATCCACATAATTATCCTGCCTCATGATGCCATCTATTTTTCCTTGCAGAGCGGCCTTTCATGTTATGTCGATATAGGACTCGTTTACCTGTGGATATAGATACTTTGTACCTGTTTCCTCCAGCATCTTCACAAAGTCCTTTGCTTGATTTGTGATTGATTTGCCCTTTTCGCACCAAAGTATGTTCATCTCTAGGAGACAGAACGTGTCCACTTCCTGAGCAGTATGATGGCTGCGTGGTCCCATTATGTTTATACTTGCGTACAATTGTTTGTACAGATGAATGTTTTACCTTCAGGTGTTTGCAAATTGCTCCCAATTTATAGACTTGTGGAGGTCTACAAAAAAATTCTGAGGTCTTGGCTAATTTCTTTTAATTTTCCCATGATGTCAAGCAAAGAGGCACTGAGTTTGAAGGTAGGCCTTGAAATACATCCACAGGTACACCTCCAATTGACTCAAATGATGTGAATTTGAATCAGAAGCTTCTAAAGCCATGATATAATTTTCTGGAATTTTACAAGCTGTTTAAAGGCACTGTCAACTTAGTGTATGACCCACTGGAATTGTGATTCAGTGAATTTTAAGTGAAATAATCTACCAGTAAACAATTGTTGGAAAAATTACTTGTGTCATGTGTAGCTGATGTGAAATTGCTAGCTAGTTAGCGGTGGTGCTCGCTAGTGGCGTTTCAATCGGTGACGTCACTTGCTCTGAGACCTTGAAGTAGTGGTTCCCCTTGCTCTGCAAGGGCCGTGGTTTTTGTGGAGCGATGGGTAACGATGCTTCGAGGGTGACTGTTGACATGTGCAGAGCGTCCCTGGTTCGCGCCCAGGTCTGGGCGAGGGGACGGGCGTAGGGTCTATACTGTTACATTGATGCTGTTGACCCAGATCACTGGTTGCTGCGGAAAGAGGTCAAAAGGGGGGTGACTGTAGCCGATGTGAAATTGCTAGCTAGTTAGCGGTGGTGCGCACTAGTGGCGTTTTAATTGATGACGTCACTTGCTCTGAGACCTTGAAGTAGTGGTTCCCCTTGCTCTGCAAGGGCTGCGGCTTTTGTGGAGCGATGGGTAACGATGCTTCGAGGGTGACTGTTGACGTGTGCAGAGCGTCCCTGGTTCGCGCCCAGGTCGGGGCGAGGGGACGGACGCAAAGTCTATACTGTTACACATGCACAAGAAATTTGCAGAGTGGCTGAAAAACGAGTTTTAATGACTCCAACCTAAGTGTATGTAAACTTCTGACTTCAACTGTACTTCATAAGTAATGTCCAAATAATTCCCCCCTGGAATGTTTTAAAAATATTTAATTATGTCATATAAATTCAGGAAAGAGGGCAACACCTTCCTCTTGATAAGCTTCTATATTCAGTTTATTCTAGAGGAAGGAAGTCTATTTACAGTGCATTTACAGAGATTGGTTACAGCTGCATCCCAGATGGCACCTTTTTCTATATATATTACACTGCTTTCAAACCAGACTACTATGGGCCCAGGTCAAAAGTATTGCACTATATAAAGAATAGTGTACCATGGGATGCATGCCATGGGAATTATCCACCCGGCACAGCCAGAAGAGGACTGGCCACCCCACATAGCCTGGTTCCTCTCTAGGTTTCTTCCTAGGTTTTGGCCTTTCTAGGGAGTTTTTCCTAGCCACCGTGCTTCTACACCTGCATTGCTTGCTGTTTGGGGTTTTAGGCTGGGTTTCTGTACAGCACTTTGAGATATCAGCTGATGTACGAAGGGCTATATAAATACATTTGATTTGATTTGATTTGATGGTCTAATGAATGACCTTGATCTCTATAAACCACATCCTACCACAACCCACCACCGGTACCTGATCACCAGCTGGCTTATACCCGGTGGGTTATTTTTTTCTTCAAATAATAGCAAATTACCAAGCTGGGCTTGCCTGGTGCACTAGAATCAATACAACAGTATCAAAAGGGCAAATCCTGCCGATCTGGCACTCCAGGCAGGCTACAGCAAATGCTACGAGTATACTTGAAAGATGTCAAGTACTATTTGAACCCAGCTACATGGTTCTGGTGCCAGAGGCTGCAGCTATAAGCATAGTAGAATGACCCGTGTTAGATGATAACGGTTGAGTCAAAGACTTTGGCGGGAGATTCATCTAAGGCGGCCATTTTGTTGGATTAGACACAAAGTCCTTGGAACCCCTTGACAATCAATACCTCTCTCTTCTCCCCATGTTCACACCCAGAGACAAAGAGGAGAGAGTGGGGGAAAGAGAGGGGGAGAGGAGAAAGGTTGAGAAATAATAAAAGTTGTGATGGATTGTCTCCGTCTTCCTATCTCTCTCTCTCCGTCACTCCCCCTCTCTCTCCCTATTCCGATCCCTCTCTCTCTCTCTTTCTTACTCCTCCTCTCTCTCCCTATTCCTATCCCTCTATCTCTCCCTCATCCCCCCTCTCTCTCCCTATCCTTCTATCTCTCTCTCACTCCCCCTCTCTCCTTATTCCTATCCCTCTATCTCCCTCCCTTTCTTTCTTTCTCCCTCACTCCCCCTCTCTCTCCCTTTCCTGTCCCTCTACCTCCCTCTCTCTCCCTCTCTCTCTCCCTCTTGTAAAGGCCTGAGAAGGATGGTATTTGCTTGACAGGTTCAGGTGCAATTTGGTTACTGATTAAACAGAAAATCCAGACCGAGCTGAATGAGAATGTAATTGTTGAGTCTGGCAGTGTGGCAGTCATGGTAGGCCTTCCTGTTGCTTGTGTGGAGAAGAGCTTCTCTGACAGTTTGAATCTCTAGTTAATAGTTTAGGTCTGCTCTCTGTCATATGCTGTCTCTTCAAACACCAGGAGATAGCACCGCAAAGAGCTAAAGAGAAAGGGAGTCAGATTGAAGGAGAGATAGATACAGAGTGATAGAGAGAGAGAGAGAGAGAGAGAGAGAGAGAGAGAGCAGACAGACTGAGAGAGGGATATTGAGACTGTGGGAGTATGAAAGAGATAAAAGGAGTGGGAGGATTAGAAACTGAAGGAGAACAAAAGACAGAGAGAAATAATCAGGCCAATTCCCTCTGTTTTCTACCCCAGGAGGAGTCATTTGTGTGTGTGCATGTGTCCGTACGTGCGCGCATGTATGTGTGGGTGTGTTTGTGTGATTAACGATTAATGCAATCTGCATTTTATGGGCTGTTTTACTCTGTGCATTAAGAATGAATAATGAGATGTTTTCCGCCTTTGCCTATAAACCCAGTCCAGAAAAGAACATTACATTATCTCTAAAAAAAGAAAAATATCTCTGATATTTAGATCTCTAAAAAGAACAATAATACAGATTATAATGCGAGCACTGAGACAGTGTTGTTATTGCACTCCATAAGCAGATGTTGGTGTTGTTCTAATGTTTGAGAACAGACAGAAGCAGACGCACACGCACGCACACACACACACACACACATACACACACACACTCGTACTTTCTCCCTATCTAGTTATATTTCTCTCTCTCCCCCTCCCACAAACTTTCTTCTTCGGAAACAAAACTGATCTCTGTCTCTGTGTCATCTGTCTGTGTGAGAGTGAACAACAACAGTCCAAATGTCTCTGCGGGGAGTTCTGCTGGACCAGGACCAGTTCTGTTGTTCTGTCTGTCCGGAACTACTGAAGGAGCCGGTGGCTATTCCCTGTGGACACAGTTACTGTAGAAGCTGTGTTGAGGGCTACTGGGATCAGGATGATCAGGGCATCTACAGCTGTCCTCAGTGCAAGCAGACCTTCACCCCAAGGCCTACTCTGAGGAAAAATAACATGTTGGCTGAAGTGTTGGAGACACTGCAGAAGACAGGACTCCAGGCTGCTCCCCCTGCTCTGCTATGTTGGACCTGGAGATGTGGCGTGTGATTTCTGCACTGGGACCAGAAAGCAGAAAGCCTTCATGTCCTGTCTGGCATGTCTGGTGTCTTACTGTGAGACTCACCTCCAGCCTCACTATGATGTTCCTGGACTAAAGAAACACAAGCTGGTCAAAGCCATCATACAGCTACAGGAGAAGATCAGCTCTCATCATGACAAACTGCCGTACGGATCAACAGTGTATATGTCTATTGTGTGTGATGGATGAACATAATGGCCATATGATACAATGTCAGCTGCAGCAGAGAGGACAGAGAAACAGGTTAGACCAGAACAACTGGTTGATGACTCTGTTAAACAGTAGGAAGGCTGTTTGAATAGGAGAGATCAAGAAACATAGTTATTGAAATGAAATCGACCCATAGCAGAAGAAATATGATTATCATAAATTATCCAAATCGATCAGCTTCTTCTAAAGTCAAACTCCATTATCACTCTTTTGAGTCCAACGTTCAGTCTCTGTGATACATCTCATGTACAGTAAGAACTATAATCAGTCAATCAACTGTGTGCTATGGTGACAAGTGAACTATTGGAAACAAAACTTGATAGCTCAATGAAGAGTGTTCCTCAACAGAGTCAGCTGTGGATGAGTCAGCAGAAGCTCCAGCAGAGAGTCCAGGAGAGAGAGAAGGTGCTGAAGGAGCTCCAACAGGCTGTGGAGTTTCTCAAGGTGAGTATTATTATTGACCAGAGGTGATGCACCATTTCACTTCTCTCCTCCAGCCAACCAGAGAGAGAGAGAGAGAGAGAGGCCACTCTCCAATCCACTATGGAGAACAGTCTGGCTGGGCTACATGTATAGATAGAGAGGGAATAAACTGATTATATCAGGATAAAGTAAGACCCAGATGCAGAATGTGTAGAAGTAATACTGTTAATTATAGCAACAGAAGCAAAGGTACTGGATGGCAGGCAGGCTTAGGGTCAGGACAGGCAGAGTGGTCAGGCGGGTGGGTTCAGGGTCAGGACAGGCAAAGGTCAAAAACCAGGAGGGCGAGAAAAGAGAGGCTGGGGTAAAACAGGAGCTGACAGGACAAATGCTGGTAAGTTTGACAAACAAGACAAACTGGCAACAGAAATCACAGGCAACAGAAACAGGAAACAGAAATCACAGGTATAAGTACACGGGATAATGGGGAAGTAGGGCGACACCTGGAGTGGGTGGAGACAAGCACAAATACAGGTGAAACAGATCAGGGCGTGACAGTACCCCTGTTGAAAGCGGCAACGAATGAGGACACGTCCGGGACCATGGTAGGCCACCAAAAGCGCTGTCGCACAAAGGCCAGGGTCTGACGGGCGCCCAGTTGGCAGGCCAACCTGGAGGAGTCCAGAAGAGCTGAGCGGACGGTGTCGGGAACGAACATCCAGTTGTCAGAATCCCCCCCGGGGATTGGCTCCATTCCTCCAACGCCATCTAAACCGCAGAAGCTCCCAATTCCCCACATCGTAGTTCCTTTCCATGGCATTGACGCGATGGGAGAAGAAGGCGTAGAAATGTATCTGAGGTCAAGGGCAGAATGCTGGGACAGGACAGCCCCCACATGTCTGAAGCATCGGCCTCCACCACGAACTGACAAGATGGGTCCGGATGAACCAAGATGGGAGCTGTGGTGAAGCGATGTTTGAGGTCCCGGCACATCCGGTCAGCAGCTGGGGACCACGTGAACGGAACCTTGGGCGAGGTGAGTGCTGACAGGGGGGAAGCCAGGGTGCTGTAACCCCAGATAAAGCTGCGATAGAAATTGGTGAACCCCAGGAAACGTTGCAGCTGCACCCATGAGATAAGCTGAGGCCAATGCATCACTGCTCTCACCATCCTGGTATCCATCTGGACACTGCCAGCAGAGATGATGTAACCCAGAAAGGGGATGGTGGAGAGATGAAACTATAATTTCTCCTCCTTCACAAACAGCTGATTTTCAAGAAGGCGTTGAAGGACCTGCCGGACATGGAACAGGTGTTCTTGAGGGGAGCGAGAGAAGACGAGGATGTCATCAATGTGAAGGAAGACGAACCGGTTTAACATGTCATGGAGAACAGCATTCACCAGAGCCTGGAACACAGCAGGGGCATTGGTGAGGTCAAAGGGCATGACCAGATACTCGTAGTGAACACTGGCCTTGTTGAAGGCGGTCTTCCACTCGTCCCTCTCTCGTATCTGTACCAGATGGTGGGAATTCTGTAGATCCAGTTTGGAAAACACAGTGGCACCCTAGAGTGGCTCGAAGGCCGAGGAGATGAGTGGTAGCAGGTAACGGTTCTTAACCGTAATGTCGTTGAGTCCCTGGTAGTCAATGCACGGGTGCAGGGTCTTGTCCTTTTTCTCCACAAAGAAGAAGCCTGCACCGGCGGGAGAGGTAGAGGGATGGATAAATCCAGCAGCTAGGGAGTCCCCAAGGTAGGTATCCATAGCCTTGGTCTACTTTAACGACAGAGAGTACAGATGTCCCCGGGGTGGTGTGGTGCTAGGGAAAAGGTAAATCCAGCAGTCATAGGGTCGGTGCAGCAGAAGCAATGTGACCCGGGCCTTGCTGAGCACCTCCCAGAGGTCCTGGTACTCCGTGGGAATGGCAGAGAGGTCCGGGGCACCTTCCCGGGGCAGGTTGTGCTGACTTCAGGCAATGGGCGTGGCAGAACGGGCTCCAGCCCATGATGGCACCAGTTGACCAGTGAATGAGGGGATTGTGTCGTTGAAGCCAGGAGAATCCCAATTGCACGGGAATCAGAGGGGACTTGATGTAAGTGGATGGGAGTGGTGTTGTGGGTGACTCGGCCTATAGAACGCCTGTCCAGGGCTCTAATGTCCACTGGAATGGAGAAGGGCTGAGTGGGGATGTTCAGTTCGGACGCCAGGGTAGCGTACAAAATGAGAACACTGTGCAATTTGGACTGGTCTCCCCACAGCAGAATGGCATGAAAATGGTGCGAGCAGGGGTAGCAGGACATTCTCCATACGGCCCACGATAGTCCTTGCTCCTACCGGTGAGCCTGGCTTCTTTAGAGGACAAGAGGAAACAAAATTACCAAGATTCCCGCAGCCCAGCTCTGCCTAGTGGCATATGCTCAGGAAGCTGTGATTCGGCTGTCTTCGGCAGCCCTCGGGGCAGGTCTGCACCCTCAGGTCCTCTTAGTAACGAGACCGCCGGGAGCTTCTGGGTTGATTCGGAAGCAAGGTGGGATCCCTGGGTGTGCATGCAAATTCAAATTTCCTCTCCCTCTGTCGTTCCTGTAGTCGCCCATCGATTCGGATGGTCAAAGCGATGAGGGAATCGAGATCCGTAGGTAACTCACGAGCAGCAAGCTCATCCTTGACCTCCTCCGAGACGCCGTGCATTAACATATCCAATAGTGCTTCCGGGTTCCAAGCACTCTCCGCTGCCAACGTGCGGGAATTCACCACTTAGTCAGCCACACTGCAGAAGACCTGCCAAAGCTGGATTAGCCTCCGGGCAGCTTCTCTCCTGGAGAACGAGGCGTGAAAAACCTTCTTCACCTCTGCCACGAATCCCTCCAGACTAACGCATATGGCCAGCTGCTGTTCCCATACAGCAGTAGCCCAGGTGAGAGCCCTCCCGGACATCAGCTTGTTGAGCTTTATCAGCTTAATGCCTATCTTTATCTGACTTAGAACTTGTATTGTTCTAATTCCCCTCATTGGTCTCTGCTCTGCTCTTCTCTTGGACTCCTGTCAGTTCACACTGGACCTGAACACAGCACATAAAACGTATAGGGGAACAGTAAGGTGACAACTACAGGCCAAGATCAGCTGTAAACTAATGGCTGATCTTGGCCAGATTCAGTTACTTCTTGCAGGTGATGTGTAAAGAGGATCTGTCTGGACGCGGTTGAGTGGAGTGGGGATACTGTTCGTACCGTCGTATCATATAAAGACACTGTCCTCCTACAGCGTCTCTGACACAATGGCCCTCGTCCAGACAACATTTACCCAGCCCCTCTATCCTGAGTATTGGTTCAGGTAGCTGTGTAAGCTGTGGTAAAGTTCCCTTTAGTACAGAGATGCTTTATTATGCTCCACTTTGCACTTTTTTGAAAATATCTTTCAATCTTGTGCATTCACATTGATATCCTGTGAAATTTTAACATATAATACTCAGTTATAACATGCACATTCCAATGTTATTTTATGAATTAGGAAATAGAAAGTTGAATATGTAGTATCAACTAACAATGTCTAACTCATTGATCTTTGTGATTTAACCCCTCTGGTAAAAAAAAAATCTTGACACTGTCTGTTATGTCTAGCGTTCCCCTAGGGGAACTCACCCCCCCCCCCCCCCCATTCAGCTGAAAAGGTGGCGCAGGAAATTTAAAAAATATTCTTTAGAAATATTTAACTTTCACACATTAACAAGTCCAATACAGCAAAAGAAAGATAAACATCTTGTTAATCTACCCATCATGTCCAATTTTTTAAACGTTTTACAGCGAAAACACAACATATATTTATGTTAGATCACCACCAAATTCAAAAACACACACAAACATTTTTCACAGCCAAGGATAGTCACAAAAGCAGAAATATAGATAAAATGAATCACTAACCTTTGTTTATCTCCATCAGATGACACTCATAGGACATCATGTTATACATGTATTGTGTGTTTTGTTCGATAATATGCATATATATATATATATATATATATAAAATATCAGTTTACATTGGCGCGTTACGTGCAGTAATATTTTGATTACTCCGGTGATTTTGCAGGAATACTCACAATAAACATTGATAAAAGATGCAAGTGTAATTCACAGAATTAAAGATAAATGTATCCTCTATGCAACCGCTGTGTCAGATTTTTTTTTAACTTTACGGAAAAAGGAATAATCTGAGAACGGCACTCAGAACCCAAAGAAATAGCCGCCATTTTGGTGTCAACAGAAACTACAAAAAAACACTATAAATATTCACTTACCTTTGAATATCTTCATCAGAAGGCAGTTCCAGGAATCCCAGTTCGACAATAAATGACTGATTTGTTCAATAAAGTTCCATAAAGCCCATCATTTAGCTACTTGTTGATAGCTTGTTCAGCCCAGCATTCAATCCTCAAAAAGCACGAGCAATTCCTCCAGACAAAAACTCAAAAAGTTCCTTTACAGGTCGTAGAAACAAGTCAAATGATGTATGCAATCCATATTTAGGATGTTTTAAACATTAATCAGCAATAAGGTTCCAACCGGAGAATTTCATTGTCTGAAGAAACGCATTGGAACGGAAGAACACTCTCGTGACCGTACAATGAGAGCAAGGCTTTCTGCCAGACCACTCACTCAAAGAGCTATTATGAGCCCCTCCTTTATAGTAGAATCATACAACCAGAATCTAAAGATGGTGACATATTGTGGAAGCCCTAGGAAGTGCATAAACATCCATATCTAAAATGGACATCAAATGGCACTGTTTTCAAAATCGAGTTCTCACTTCCTGTTTGGATTTCTTCTCAGGTTTTTGTCTGACATATGAGTTCTGTTATACTCACAGACATAATTCAAACAGTTTTAGAAACTTCAGAGTGTTTTCTATCCACAAGTAATAATAATATGCATATACAGTGCCTTGCGGAAGTATTCGGCCCCCTTGAACTTTGCGACCTTTTGCCACATTTCAGGCTTCAAACATAAAGATATAAAACTGTATTTTTTTGTGAAGAATCAACAACAAGTGGGACACAATCATGAAGTGGAACGACATTTATTGGATATTTCAAACTTTTTTAACAATTCAAAAACTGAAAAATTGGGCGTGCAAAATTATTCAGTCCCTTTACTTTCAGTGCAGCAAACTCTCTCCAGAAGTTCAGTGAGGATCTCTGAATGATCCAATGTTGACCTAAATGACTAATGATGATAAATACAATCCACCTGTGTGTAATCAAGTCTCCGTATAAATGCACCTGCACTGTGATAGTCTCAGAGGTCCTTTAAAAGCGCAGAGAGCATCATGAAGAACAAGGAACACACCAGGCAGGTCCGATATACTGTTGTGAAGAAGTTTAAAGCCGGATTTGGATACAAAAAGATTTCCCAAGCTTTAAACATCCCAAGGAGCACTGTGCAAGCGTTAATATTGAAATGGAAGGAGTGTCAGACCACTGCAAATCTACTAAGACCTGCCGTCCCTCTAAACTTTCAGCTCATACAAGGAGAAGACTGATCAGAGATGCAGCCAAGAGGCCCATGATCACTCTGGATGAACTGCAGAGATCTACAGCTGAGGTGGGAGACTCTGTCCATAGGACAACAATCAGTCGTATATTGCACAAATCTGGCCTTTATGGAAGAGTGGCAAGAAGAAAGCCATTTCTTAAAGATATCCATAAAAAGTGTCATTTAAAGTTTGCCACAAGCCACCTGGGAGACACACCAAACATGTGGAAGAAGGTGCTCTGGTCAGATGAAACCAAAATTGAACTTTTTGGCAACAATGCAAAACGTTATGTTTGGCGTAAAAGCAACACAACTGAACACACCATTCCCACTGTCAAACATGGTGGTGGCAGCATCATGGTTTGGGCCTGCTTTTCTTCAGCAGGGACAGGGAAGATGGTTAAAATTGATGGGAAGATGGATGGAGCCAAATACAGGACCATTCTGGAAGAAAACCTGATGGTCTGCAAAAGATCTGAGACTGGGACTGAGATTCTTCTTCCAACAAGACAACAATCCAAAACATAAAGCAAAATCTACAATGGAATGGTTCAAAAATAAACATATCCAGGTGTTAGAATGGCCAAGTCAAAGTCCAGACCTGAATCCAATCGAGAATCTGTGGAAAGAACTGAAAACTGCTGTTCACAAATGCTCTCCATCCAACCTCACTGAGCTCGAGCTGTTTTGCAAGGAGGAATGGGAAAAAATGTCAGTCTCTCGATGTGCAAAACTGATAGAGACATACCCCAAGCGACTTACAGCTGTAATCGCAGCAAAAGGTGGCGCTACAAAGTATTAACTTAAGGGGGCTGAATAATTTTGCACGCCCAATTTTTCAGTTTTTGATTTGTTAAAAAAGTTTGAAATATCCAATAAATGTCGTTCCACTTCATGATTGTGTCCCACTTGTTGTTGATTCTTCACAAAAAAATACAGTTTTATATCTTTATGTTTGAAGCCTGAAATGTGGCAAAAGGTCGCAAAGTTCAAGGGGGCCGAATACTTTCGCAAGGCACTGTATTCCCATCTGGGAAAGAGTAGGAGGCAGTTTACTCTGGGCATGCCTTTCATCCAAAAGTGAAAATGCTTCCCCCTAGCCCCAACAGGTTTTAAGTGTCCTGTAAAATACCCTTAAATCTGTAAAATAGCCTTAAATCTATCTAACTTTTTATAATCCAGTTATGCCACTTTGTTTATTGGTAAACTAAACTGAACATTGTGGGACCCTGTACTGTGGCTGACTGTTGACACATACAATATGTTATTAATAAGGTATTAACCTCTAGTGACTCCCCATCCCGCATGCGGGAGCGTAATCATCGACTGACACTAATTAGCATAACGCAACGGACATAAATATTCCTAGAAAATATTCCTATTCATGAAAATCACAAATGAAATATATTGAGACACAGCTTAGCCTTTTGTTAATCACCCTGTCATTCAAAAGATGCTTTACAGCCAAAGCTAGACAAGCATTTGTGTAAGTTTATCGATAGCCTAGCATAGCATTTTGTCCAGCTAGCAGCTGGTAACTTGGTCACGGAAATCAGAAAAGCAATCAAATGAAATTGTTTACCTTTGATGAGCTTCGGATGTTTTCACTCACAAGACTCCCAGCTAGATAGCAAATGTTCCTATTTTCCAAAAATATTATTTTTGTAGGCAAAATAGCTCCGTTTGTTCTTCACGTTTGGCTGAGAAATCGCCCGGAAATTGCAGTCACAAAAAAGCCAGAAAATATTCCAAATAAGCTCCATAATATCGACAGAAACATGGCAAATGTTGTTTATATTCAATCCTCAAGGTGTTTTTCAAATATCTATTCGATAATATATCCACCGGGACAATTCGTTTTTCAGTAGGACCGATTGGAATAATGGCTACCTCTGTATTTTACTTGAGAGTCACTCTAGGAGCCATCAGGTGACCACTTGCGCAATGTAGCCGCTTACGGGTATTCTTCAACATAAATGCGTAAAACTACGTCACAATGCTGTAGACACCTTCGGGAATACGGAGAAAGAGTAATCTGGTTGATAGCCCATTCACTGCTCAATAGGGACTCATTGGAACGCAACGCTTTTAAAACATGAAGCACTTCCGGATTGGATTTTTCTCAGGCTTTCGCCTGCAACATCAGTTCTGTTATACTCACAGACAATATTTTTACAGTTTTGGAAACTTTAGAGTGTTTTCTATCCTAAACTGTCAATTATATGCATATTCTAGTTATTTTTCCAAAAATGAAAATACTGCCCCCTTGTCACAAAAGGTTTTAATAGCATGAAAATAATATTATGAGATATCATGAACAGCAGGTCTGTGTGTATGTGTGTGTCTGTATGCGTGCGTGAATGGGTGCATGCGTGTGTGTGTGAGAGAGAGATGGAGAAAGAGAAAGAGAGAGGATTAATGTTTTATTTTCCCTTTTGTACTTTAAATATTTGCGCATAGTATGACATTTGTAATTTTGGAACTTTTGTGAGTGTAATGTTTACTGTTCATTTTTAGTTCACTTGTCTGGCAATGTTAACAGCTGGGGTGAAAGAGGGGCGATTACGATAGAGGAAACCCAAGTCTAGATTTAACTTTATTGAGATTGTTTGGGATGAGTTGGACTGCAGAGTGAAGGAAAAGCAGCCAACAAGTGCTCAGCATATGTGGGAGCTCCTTCAAGACTGTTGGGAAAGCATTCCAGGTGAAGCTGGTTGAGAGTATGCCAAGAGTGTCATCAAGGCAAAGGGTGGCTACTTTGAAGAATCTCAAATATGAAATATATTTTGATTTGCTTAACACTTTTTTGGTTACTACATGATTCCATGTGTGTTATTTCATAGTTTTGATGTATTCACTATTATTCTACAATGTAGAAAATAGTAAAAATAAAGAAAAACCTTTCAATGAGTAGGTGTGTCCAAACTTTTGACAGGTACTGTATGTTTCCCATGCCAATAAAGACCTTCAATTGAATTGAGAGAGAGAGCGTTTGTGTGTGTTATACTGATACAGTAACAGTTCCTATTGGCTGAATTTCCCCTGCCCTCTCGCTGTGACCTTTACCTTCTCCTAGCTCTCAGGGGGATCACACAAATCAGCTTAAGGCCTGCCGTCATTTCAAATGTACATGTGTGGGTTGTGTGAGCCTGAGCCAATGCCATTGTCCCAAATGGCACCCTATTCCCTACATGGTACACTACTTCTGAGCAGAGACCTACGAGTCATAGTCAAAAGTAGTGCACTATAGTGAACAGAGTGCCATTTGGGATGAATACACACTGTGAGATGCTGAGAGGAGAGGAGGTTGCTTAATCATTAATACACAGCTGTCGTTCCCCACAGTAAGGTAGATGGTTTAAATGAATAGTAAAAATACAATAGAAATAAATAATTTTAAAAAATAAGTTAGTCACATAGTGTCACTGTACTCACAACCCTCGGAACCTACCTGTCTGTCTCGTGTCTTTCACTTCCTACCTCACTTTTATTTTTACCAACCTACCTTTCTACCCTTTATTTTTACCAACCTACCTTGCTACCCTTTATTTTTTCCAACCTACCTTTCTACCCTTTATTTTTACCAACCTACATTTCTACCCTTTATTTTTACCAACCTACCTTTCTACCCTTTATTTTTACCAACCTACCTTTCTACCCTTTATTTTTACCAACCTACCTTTCTACCCTTTCTTTTTACCAACCTACCTTTCTACCCTTTATTTTTACCAACCTACCTTTCTACCCTTTATTTTTACCAACCTACCTTTCTACCCTTTATTTTTTCCAACCTACCTTTCTACCCTTTATTTTTACCAACCTACCTTTCTACCCTTTATTTTTACCAACCTACCTTTCTACCATTGTTCTCTGTTTCCTCTGCACTCTTTTCCTTTTTCCCCTATGAAGCTGGGCCCCTCTTTTATACACTTCTACACTACCAGTCAGTCAGTCTGAGGGAACACAATCATCAGATATAGGCCGACATGGTTTGTTTTGACTCCACAGTGTCCTTACTCTCCAGGGCCTAGCTTATACTCACAGCAACACTTACCCTCAGTCAGTGGCTGCCAACTAGTTATCCTAAATTGGTTTCTTCATTTTCCTTTTATTTGTTTAGTTGAATAGACACTCCCCATTATTTACATACAGTAGGCATGCTCCACAGAGCTACCAGTAGGACTAGAACTGAGGAGCTTCAAAGTGATTCACAATGCAGCATTGAACATCAAATCAAATCAAAGTTTATTTGTCACGTGCGCCGAGTACAACAGGTGTAGGTAGACCTTACAGTGAAATGCTTACTTTCAGACTCTAACCAATAGTGCAAAAAAGGTTTTAGGTGAACAATAGGTAAGTAAAGAATTAAAACAACAGTAAAAAGACGGGCTATATACAGTAGCGAGGCTATAAAAGTAGCAAGGCTATATACACACGGGTTAGTCAGGCTGATGGTCGGCCCAATTGAGGTAGTATGTACATGTAGATATGGTTAAAGTGACTATGCATATATGATGAACAGAGAGTAGCAGTAGCGTAAAAGAGGGGTTGGCAGGTGGTGGGAGGCAGGACACAATGCAGATAGCCCAGCTAGCCAATGTGCGGGAGCACTGGTTGGTCGGGCCAACTGAGGTAGTATGTACATGAATGTGTAGTTAAAGTGACTATGCATATATGATAAACAGAGAGTAGCAGCAGAGTGAAAGAGGGTGGGGGGCAATGCAAATATTCCGGGTAGCCATTTGATTACCTGTTCAGGAGTCTTATGGCTTGGGGGTAAAAACTGTTGAGAAGCCTTTTTGTCCTAGACTTGGCACTCCGGTACCGCTTGCCATGCGGTAGTAGGGAGAACAGTCTATGACTGGGGTGTCTGGGGTCTTTGACAATTTTTAGGATGAACATTCATGATATCCTGTGCTGGATGGTGAAGATGGTGCTAATCCATCGTCTGTTGGTATGTCAGCCTTCTTACCCTGAGCCAACGCTTCATCAAGCCCACCACATATGTATATGATGCATTAAAGAACCCAATTGTTGCCCAGATTATTTAGAACAGTTCCTATGCTTGGGAAGAGATGAATTCAAAGATGAATTATATGTGTAACCCTCTTACCAGGCTCGAATTTGACTCTCACAATATTACCTTACATAGAATATCTCAACCGCATGGGATGTCAGGTGAGAAGGACAAGTCCAATAAGAATCCCTATTGTAAACTATCTAGGGTGATGACAACTAGGGTATTAACTTTAGATGGAATGATTATAGATTTTTGTTATTGTATAAGGATATGCTTTCTCAAGCATTCAATTAAATTGAAACAGTAAATGACTCCACCAAAGTAACATACATAAGGTTCAATATGTGTATTATTACATTTTCAAAGCACCACATCAAAAGAAATAAAAATAATAAACCACAATGAGTCATGCACAACCCATGCCCAAATTACTTCAAGCTTGCTTAACCCCGTTGGCGCGCGTTGGAGCTAAAAAATAATGACGACACATAAAGTCCTGAGGCACCCCACCGTTGTGGTTACTCACTATCCGTAGACATTCCCTCAGCGAAGTATGGTAGTTCTGTGCAGATTTCCTCACAAGATCCACAGCAAGCACAGCTATCAATGCAGACAGTACTCTTTAGCAGTAACCGATATCCCATGGGAACATGAACTCGTTAATCTTTCCCAAGCAATTCTCTCTCGGTGTCGCACGATGCTAGGCTAACCCCAAGGCTGTCAAATACCTCCACGATGAGACAGTAGCTTCAGACTTTACTAAGTCTTTCTTAACAAAATTATAACAACTCTCTTATAAAATAAAATCAATGTTTCCCTTCAAAACTCACTAGGTATGTGTTTTGTTCTATTTTTATCGTCTTCTGTTATAATTTTTCGCAACCAACGGTCATAATATAACGTTCATCCTTTTCTCAACTTCTCTCTCTCTTTTTCCCCAGGCCTCCCGTTAACCAGGTCAACTCCCATTGGCCACAGCTTAACAAGTGACCTTATTGATCAAAACTTAAACTTAAAAGTAAACCAACCTATTCACTTATACATTAAATAAATATTTATTCAAAATAAATGCATTAACATCAATACAATTCGGGAGCAATTCAATCACCTTTTAAATCTAATACCAATGAATTATAACAAAGAAATTCAATACTTGGTTCTAACAAGGGTATTACATATGACTTGCATATGAAAATCTTGACACTTTGGGAGGGAGTTTGGAAACTGAAATTGTCAATAGGGAGGGTGAAGAGTTGTCAGTTAAAGTTTGATCAATGATTGCATTCAGAAGTGGAAAAAACAATATGTTTCTGAACCTCTGTGCATGGTTTCATGATAGAGCATAACAGAGCACCCACATACACACAGAAAGAACAATCCTTATATGGTCAGAGGTTGCTTCTGCTGCTACTTCTACAATGCAACTGCAGTAAGATCTACTGTAGGTACAGAACTACACAAGAGGCCATTTTGTTCCAACTCTGTTCTCGCAGATTCAGCACAACCTCCTCAGATCAAAACCTCTCTGGAGAAACTGAAGAAATGTGGAGATGATCCCGAGGGAATGCATAACTGGCATACTGTAGTGTCTGCTAGAAAGGCCACACAGTATGTGTGATAATAAACAGTTAGCAAGATGACACTTTGACACAGTGAGTCGTTAATACCAGACAGGTCGGTAAAACACAGTAAAATACCGCCCGCACATAAAGAATACATAAACAAGGACAATCATCAACAATATTTCCCATTCATTCGACTGACAAAATTACGACGACAAAACAAAAAGTTGCCAATTAGCAACACTTTGTTGCCCCAGTGACTGCATATATTATCATTTTGGGTTATAAATGTAATTAAATGTAGCTGACATTTTCCCAATTATCATGTGTGTTCCATGTTGTTGAACATACTGTTCCAACCGGCATAAAGGCCTCCCCTTTAATGTGTCCATATGTCTCCCTAACTACATTCTGAACACAACCTATTAAACCCCACAGAGAGAGGGAGAGTTGCCCCTCTCCTCAACTCTCACCACATCAATTAATGGACCAGTAGACCAGGGTTCTCTAAGTGGTTACCCTCTTGAAACTAGCAATCCCGGATCCGGGATCGTAATCATAGCCTCAAACGAATTAGCATAACGCAGCGGACATAAATACCCCTAGAAACTTTTCCTATTCATGAAAATCGCAAATGAAATATATTCAAACACAAGCTTAGCCTTTTGTTAACAACACTGTCATCTGTCAGATTTTCTAAATATGCGTTACAGCCAACGCTAGACAAGCATTTGTGTAAGTTTATCATGGCATAATGCTATGCTAGGCTCTGCTGGAAGCAGGCAACATTTTCACCAAAATAAGAAAAGCAACCAAATTAAATAATTTACCTTTGAAGAACTTCGGATGCTTTCACTCAGGAGACTCCCAGTTAGATAGCAAATGTTCCTTTTTTCCAAAAATATTATTTTTGTAGGCGAAATAGCTCCCGTTTGTTCATCATGCTTGGCTGAGAAATCGACCGGAAAATGCTACCTCTACACGCCAAACTTTTTTCAAAGTTAGCTACATAATATCGACAGAAACACGGCAAACGTTGTTTAGGATCCATCCTCAAGGTGTTTTTAACATATATATTCGATAATATATCCGTCGAGGCAATTGGTTTCTCATAAGAAGCGATTGGAAAAATGGCTATCTCAGTATTTTACGCAAGATTTTCTGCAGGAGACACCATGTGAACACTTGCTAAATATGCTCCCTTACTGCTATTCTTCAATGGAAATGCGTAAAAAGACGTCACAATGCTGTAGACACCTTGGGGAATACGTGGAAAACGTAAGCTCATTCGTAGCTCATTCACAGCCATATAAGGAGTCATTGGCATGAGGCAGTTTCAAAAAATGCGGCACTTCCTGGTTGGATTTTTATCTGGGTTTCGCCTGTAACAGTTTTGTGGCATTCACAGACAATATCTTTGCAGTTTTGGAAACGTCAGAGTGTTTTCTTTCCAAAGCTGTCAATTATATGCAGTCTTTTTTGCCCTCTTTGAGGACAATACAATGCCACTGACACAGCCCGCAACCAAAACCTGCGGAATCTCCTTCACTACAGCCGACATGAGTAAAACATTTAAACGTGTTAACCCTCGCAAGGCTGCAGGCCCAGACGGCATCCCCAGCCGCATCCTCAGAGCATGCGCAGACCAGCTGGCTGGTGTGTTTATGGACATATTCAATCAATCCTTATCCCAGTCTGCTGTTCCCACATACTTCAAGATGGCCACCATTGAAACTAAGGTAAAGCTAAGGTAACTGAGCTAAACGACTACTGCCCCGTAGCACTCACTTCCGTCATCATGAAGTGCTTTGAGAGAGTAGTCAAGGACCATATCACCTCCACCCTACCTGACACCCTAGACCAACTCCAATTTGCTTACCGCCCAAATAGGTCCACAGACAATGCAATCGCAATCACAATGCACACTGCCCTAACCCATCTAGACAAGAGGAATACCTATGTGGTGAGAATGCTGTTCATCGACTACAGCTCAGCATTTAACACCATAGTACCCTCCAAACTCGTCACCAAGCTCGAGACCCTGGGTCTCGACCCCGCCCTGTGCAACTGGGTGCTGGACTTCCTGACGGGCCGCCCCCAGGTGGTGAGGGTAGGTAACAACATCTCCACCCCGCTGATCCTCAACATTGGGGCCCCACAAGGGTGCATTCTGAGCCCTCTCCTGTACTCCCTGTTCACCCACGACTGCGTGGCCATGCACACCTCTAACTAAGTCATCAAGTTTGCGGACAACACTACAGTGGTAGCCTTGATTACCAACAATGACGAGACGGCCAACAGGGAGAAGGTGAGGGCCCTCGGAGTGTGGTGTCAGGAAAATAACCTCACACTCAACGTCAACAAAACGAAGGAGATGATTGTGGACTTCAGGAAACAGCAGAGGGAGCACCCCCCTATCCACATTGACAGGACAGTAGTGAAGAGGGTAGTAAGTTTTAAGTTCCTCGGCGTACACATCATGGACAAACTGAATTGGTCCACCCACACAGACAGCATCGTGAAGAAGGTGCAGCAGCGCCTCTTCAACCTCAGGATGCTGAAGAAATTTGGCTTGTCACCAAAAGCACTCACAAACTTCTACAGATGCACAATCGAGAGCATCCTGTCGGGCTGTATAACTCATCTCATATGTATATACTGTACTCTATACCATCTACTCCATCTTGCCTATGCCGTTCTGTATCATCACTCATTCATATATCTTTATGTACATATTCTTTATCCCTTTACACTTGTGTGTATAAGGTAGTAGTTTTGGAATTGTTAGGTTAGATTACTCGTTGGTTATTACTGCATTGTCGGAACTAGAAGCACAAGCATTTCACTACACTCGCATTAACATCTGCTAACCATGTGTATGTGACAAATAAATTTGATTTGATTTGACTGACATTTTCAACCTATCCCTGACTGAGTCTGTAATACTAACATGTTTCAAGCAGACCACCATAGTCCCTGTGCCCAAGAACACCAAGGTAACCTGCCTAAATGACTACCGACCGTAGCACTCACGTCTGTAGCCATGAAGTGCTCTGAAAGGCTGGTCATGGCTCACATCTACACCATTATCCCAGAAACCCTAGACCCACTCCAATTTGCATACCGCCCCAACAGATCCACAGATGACGCAATCTTTATCGCTATCCACACTGTCCCACATGGACAAAAGTAACTCCTATATGAGAATGCTGTTCATTGACTTAAGCTCACCGTTCAAAACCATAGTGCCCTCAAACTCATCACTAAGCTAAGGACCCTGGTACAAAACAACTCCCTCTGCAACTGGATCCTGGACTTCCTGACAAGCCACCCCCAGCTGGTAAGGGTAGGTAACAACACATCTGCAGCACTTATCCTCAACATGAGGGCCCCTCAGGGGTGCGTGCTCATTCCCCTCCTGTACTCCCTGTTCATCCATGACTGCATGGCCAAGCACGACTCCAACACCATCATTAAGTTTGCCGACTACACAACAGTGATAGGCCTGATCACCGACAACGATTAGACAGCCTATAGGGAGGTCAGAGAACTGACAGTGTGGTGCCAGGATAACAACCTCTCCCTCAACGTGATCAAGACAAAGGAGATGATTGTGGATTACAGGAAAAGGAATGCCAAGCACCCATACTCATCGACGGGACTGTAGTGGAGCAGGTTGAGAGCTTCGTTCCTTGGTGTTTACATAATCAACAAACTCTCATGGTCCAAACACAAAAAGACAACCGTGAAGAGGGCACAACAACACTTATTCCCCCTCAGGAGACTGAAAATATTTGCCATGGGTCCTCAGATCCTAAAAAGTTATACAGCTGCACCATCGAGAGCATCCTGACTGGTTGCATCACCACCTGGTATGGCAACTGCTCGGCCTATGACCGCAAGGCACTACAGAGGGTAGTGCGTATGGCCCAGTACACCACTGGGGCCAAGCTTCCTGCCATCCAGGACCTCTATACCAGGCGGTGTCAGAGGAAGGCCCTACACATTTCCAAAGACTTCAGCCACCCTAGTGATAGACTGTTCTCTCTGCTACCACACGGCAGGCGGAACCGGAGCGCCAAGTCTAGGTCCGAAAGGCTTCTTAACAACTTCTACCCCCAAGCCATAAGACTCCTGAACAGCTAATCAAATGGCTAACCAGACTACCTGCGCAGCTGCTGCTCTCTGTTTATTATCTATGCATTGTCACTTTACCTCTACCTACATGTACATATTGCCTCAATTACCTCGATTAACCTGTGCCCCCACACATTGACTCTGTACCGGTGCCCCCTGTATATAGCCTCGTTACTGATATTTTATTATTTGCTATTTTTCTATTTTCTTCTTTATTTTTTTTAACTTTAGTTTATTATATTAAATACTTTCTTAACACTTATTTTTTCTTAAAATTGAATTGTTGGTTAATGTCTTGTAAGTAAGCATTTCACTGTAAGGTCGATCTATACCTGTTGTATTCGGCGCATGTAACAAATAACATTTGATTTGATGGACTTTATCATTAAGGTGATTTTTTACATAATATATTTTTTTTTATCTTCCCCTAACTTTAAACTCACATGCCGTCTATGCCTAACACAAACCCTGCAGCACAGAGGATCTCTGATCTAATTTTGTGTGCGTATATGCGTGCGTGTGGGAGGGCCATTAGTGTTGCTAAATGGAAACTAATGCTTCCTGTTGGAATCCTCCCCACTACAGCCAATTACATTCCCCTTCTTCTATGTATTTATATTTCACACATTACTTTATTTCCTCCCTTGAACACAGCACAGCAGCACAATTAGAGAAGTAGACTAAATGAGGACTATGAATCTTAGATGGTCCAATTCCTGTGGTAAACACAACACTTCAAAGCCTCTGTCTCGCTCAGCTCTTCCTGCTCTGCTCTTCTGAGGTGGTTTTATCTAACGCCACTGCAGCGGAGCAACACATACTCCTCTTTCTCTCTCCTCAGCCTTTCTGCTTCTTTTCTCTTTTCATCTTTTTCTCTCTCTCCCTTCTTTCTTCTTTCTTTCGACAGGCCTGTGGAATACCTTGTTCGATATCCATTTGATACCTGCAAGTCAGTGGGATTCACGTCTGCACTGTGACATAGACATTCCTGTCTATCAGAGAAATTCAGCACAGGGTATTGTCATGACTGTCCTGATCAGGTCAGGTTACAGGAGACCACAACCCTACAGATGATCTCTCAACCCCAACAGAGGAGGACAGATCTAGGGGTGTGAAGATGTGAGGGTTTTATGACAACTCACGCCCCTGGTAAATCTCAGGCCACAGACAAATTCCTTTGTCCTGTTACTATGGAGAACCAGCCTCAGAACATTAAACATGAAATAAAGGGACTTTGGAACAATGGTTTTCCGTCAGCCACAATGGTGGTCATGACGATAGATGGAATATGAAAATGTATGTCATTTTTGTTTTGTTATTAAAGGTTAATAGGTGACGTTATCACGAAAACATTGTAACGTGAAGAGTTTTCCTAGTATATGTTTGATGTTTATACATTGTACGTTATATGGAAAATATCCAAATCAAAGAGAATGTTTTGGGGAAGATGATATGTGAAGTTAGTTGTCTAAAATTGGATTTGAGTAAAATCTAGACCTTGCCCTCTTAACATGGTACGACCAGAGAATTGCCCTAAAGGCGGTTACACCCACTTCTGATCCAAGTGTATAAAACCTGTGAGTAAAGAATTTCCAGAGAAGACTACGTGACCCAAGCTGCAGCCAAGGTCTAAAAAGTCAACGAACCCAAAACGCAACGTAAGTTTGAAGACAAATAAATATTTTTCTACCCAAGCTACGGATGAGTAGCTGTGTCTAATCGGGTGAATTCAAGTCTAACCACTTAGCCTCCATCTCCCATCAAAATCGTGGTATCTACACTGTTTCATTCCAACGCTGTGAGCTCTGAGCTACAGAGCTATCTGTCCTCAGAAGACCCCTTCCAGAGAAAGGGTGAGGGAACAGACTAATAAGCCAAAAGGACACTGACATCGGGAGAACGATCAGAGAGGTGCGCTGAAGAAGTTGCGTCATCGAGAGGCCTGAATGGTCCCCTGAAAGGTCTACGCAGAGAATCCTCGGAGGTCCTCGGCACGTAATTACATCATTATATTCTGACCCATAAGAGCGGCAGTTTGGGGCAAGGCTAGGGTTAGAATAGCATAGCTGACAAATTCACCCAAATGTATATTTCTCTCGTGTTTCTTTTTCCTCTCTCTCTTTGAAATCCCCATTTTGGGTAACACGCGCCATAGTGTGTTGGCCCGTTATACTAAGTTCTAATCAATAGCCTATAATGTGTTTTGTCTATGTGCATCTTTTATCATCATTTTAGCTTTTTAGTAAATAAATATTTAACTAAGATTGGTGTGGTACGAACTCATTGGTGAGACCCGGGTCCGTGCAGATTCACGGACTATACGACGTTCAGAACGAGATTGTAGAGGTAACTGGTTAATTAGCGGCTGTTGTAAAATCGATGTTCTGATATTTTTTTAGTTAATTTGGGAAATAGAAACTCAATAAAAACTAGTTTTCCCATCGTGCCCCAGGTTAATGAGTTAATAATTGCTTGATTCAGTTAATCACGCAATCAGAAACTTTAATCATTCGATGAGCAACAGTTGTCACATTAACTAATACAACGTCACAACAGTATTATCTTCATACACTCTTTAAGGAATTGTAGACCATCCTATGAGCTATAAGAGCTCTCTGGCACTACAAGATTCCACAGGATGGAGTAGAGTATGTTATGATAAATATTAAGACAGGATATAGTGTAGAATATTCTATGAGACTCTGGAACAAGTCAATACATCACCTATACAGGCCAGTCAACCGGCTACAGCTCAACCCCAAACCACTACCATTAACACCCCTAAAAACCTGATGCAACATTCGCATAGTCTCCACATCACAACATGAAACACACCATAACAAACAAAGATGAATTGGAAACATGTCCTTTCATGATGCACTAATAAATCAACAGTCCTGTTAATTCATAGTCACTACGTTACAATTTAGCGCGGTATTGACAGACTGCCAGGTGTGTTTATTCTCCATCCCTAGGTGCTGCATGCGTCCTTTAGAAGGGTTATTGTATTTGCTCTCTGATCGATGTAGAACCCATCCCAGGTTTGACCTGAGCATTTTCCCCCCCTCCTCCTCCCTTCTCCTTTCCTCTTCCTACTCCTTCCTCTGCCCCAAGCCTCTCCCTCCTCCTCCTCCCTTCTCCTCCTCTCTCCTGCTCCTCCTCCCTCATTTGCCCCATCCTCTCCCTCCTCCTCTCCATGTCCTCCCCTTTTCTCCTCTCTCCTCCTCCTACTCCCTCCTCCACCCCCAGCCTCTTTCTCCTCCCTTCTCTTCCTCCTCCTCCCTCTGTCCCCAGCCACTCCTCTTCTCCTCCTCGATCCTCCCCATCCTTGCTCTGCTCACTGTGGTATTCTGGGATACTGGAAGACTGGAGGCAACAAGAGGTTAATGAGGTCATCTAAATCTATTGGCTTGAAGTCAAAATAGAACTATTAGACCACCATAAACCATCATTAAATCAGTATAATGAAAAATAATCACTGAGTTCAGTACTGAGGAGATGCATGGACGATGCAGTGTAGTAGAGAGTAAGGAGGTAAATGTGCCTGCAGTAGCTAGCTGGCTAAGGTAGTTAGCTGGGGGCTGAGAACCATTGGTTTCCTATGATCATGATAAATCTCCCTGATGTCAGAAGACAGTGGTTCTTATGATGAATGGATCTGCTTTAATTACTTATTGAAATTGAGTGCTGGGTTTGTTTGTGACACTATGGGAAGACCTGGCAGGACCACAACACACACACACACACACACACACACCTTGTGGGACCACAGCACACAGGATTTACAGCATGCTGTGTACCATGCACAGCCCTCAGGAAATGGTTTTGCATTTCTACAATACATATCCACAGGGTCTAAGCCACTGTCATAACTCAATGTAATTAAAAGCACCATGTAAATATTTACAAATGAAAATATGTGAAACACACACACACGTATGCACATACACACAGACACAGACAAACACACAGTTCAAACACTTTAGTGTCCACAGGGAACTAACAGTCAATTACGTGTGTCAAACAGTGTTTTGTTGTTATGCTCTTAACATATTCACAGAGAAACAGGGTTAAGAGAAATACACACCTCAGTAGAGAAACAGGGTTAAGAGAAATAGACACCTCAGTAGAGAAACAGGGTTAAGAGAAATACACACCTCAGTAGAGAAACAGGGTTAAGAGAAAGCACACACCTCAGTAGAGAAACAGGGTTAAGAGAAATACACACATCAGTAGAGAAACAGGGTTAAGAGAAAGCACACACCTCAGTAGAGAAACAGGGTGAAGAGAAACACACACCTCAGAAGAGAAACAGGCTTAAGAGAGAACACACACCTCAGTAGAGAAACAGGGTGAAGAGAAACACACACGTCAGTAGAGAAACAGGCTTAAGAGAGAACACACACCTCAGTAGAGAAACAGGCTTAAGAGAGAACACACACCAAATCTCAGTAGCAGTTGAGTATTGGAGAGCTCCTAGAGGGAATCATGTTGTGGGTTAACACTCAGTGATATTGACACGCAGTCTTTGATGAGCTTGGGATGGTGTGTGTGTTTGTGTATGTTATTGTACTTGTGTGTGCACATGATTGTGTGTATGTGTTTGTGTGTGTGTACGTGGTTGAACAGAGGTACTGATTGGATTGATCCCAGCCTCTCTCCTGTAGTGGGATGAGGAGGGAGATGGGGGAGACTGTGGGGGATCAGGGGGGAGACAGGATAAGGGCCCATGGTGAGGGTGAGTACGCCTAATTGCACACAGACACGCTCTTTCTCTGCCAATCTCTCCATCTCCCCTATCCCAAACCATATCTCTCCCAGCCATCATTTTCTCTGCCAAGCTCCCCATCTCCCCTATTCCAAACCACATCTCTCTCTGCCATGCCTTTCTCTGCCAATCTCCCCTATCCCAAACCACATCTCTCTCTGCCATGCCTTTCTCTGCCAATCTCCCCATCTCCCCTATCCCAAACCACATCTCTCCCTTCCATTCCTTTCTTTGCTACTCTCTCGCTTCCTGTGTGAATGTGATCCCATCCCTCCCCCTCCTGATTAGCCAATGAGATGTAGAGAGATAAGGAGATTCTATTTCATCCTTCTGTAATAGTTGCACTAATGATATGTATTATCACTTTCATTCTGTACCATCTCCTCTCCTCTCCTCTCCTCTCCTCATCTCTTCTCTCCCCATCTCTTCTCTTTCTCAACTCCTTATTCTGTTCCAATAACTCCCTCCTCCCTCTTCCTACCTCCCATCCACCTATCTCCACTGCCTCTATCATAGGGTACCGTGGTCGTGATAAGCAATAAATAGCTGTGCTTCATCACAGCCACATTTGGACTATTCCTTGCAAGGCTAGTTGACCTGAGCATGTTCACATTACAAGTCAGTGTGATTCATGTCTGATCTGTGACATTACAAATACAGTAAGAGGTCCTCATTATACTGTATGCTGCACTATGAGAGACTTACCCTCCCCCCCCTCTCTCTCTCTGTCTCCCTCCATCCCTCTCTCCTGGTGGGGTGTAGCTCTTTCCTCCAGTCAACTAACCTAGTGGCCTCATGGGTGGAATGTCATTGATATTTTTCATAATTTCAGAAATCCTGTATTTTTAAACACAGAAAATCCGGTGTTTCTATGTTTAAACAGTTTTGTTATATTTCAATCTTCTGTGATGTATATAAAGTGTAATATTGGAATGCTAACTCAAAATTGAATACATTTCAACTCTATTTATGACATTGTACGAGTGTCTTCTTTTTGTGTGTGAGGTGTGTACTTTTTATTTTAACGTAGATTTGTTTTTTAAGACTACCAAGAAACACTCTGTGTGACCCTGATTTAGCCCGCTGCAGTAAAAGGTTAATAATGAATAGATATTGAGTGACAGTGTCTGGCTAGCAGCAGTTAGTGGAACTGCTGAAGGAATCGTTGTCCCTTGAAGGTTATGTTGTAATGGATCTGTGCTGTGAGATGGCTGTTCTGTCCTTGCCTGGCTAATGCTGAGCCCTGGTCTATTGCTTCAGGGAGAAAGGACAGACTAAGTCTGTGTTTGCAATGGCACCCTACTTGCTATGTAGTGCAGGCCTGGGCAATTATTTTCCATGGAGGGCCACATTATAATATATTATTGCCATCACAGGCCTGAATAGGATTATACATCATGTGTATGTGTTGACAGATATTTCTACTGTAAATCACGTCCAGATATGCTACTTATTTTACTTTTTTAACACGCACAGAAATGTACTACATCCATACTCTTTTGGTAGGTATTTTCATTATTAAAAATGCAATGAACTACATGGAGGGAAAAGTACACTGTGCTTTCAGCACCACGGACAGAACTCTGGTTAACGGGTATGCACAAAAACATAAGAAGGAGACAGTTTTATTTTTTTTTATTTTACCTTTATTTAACCAGGCAAGTCAGTTAAGAACAAATTCTTATTTTCAATGACGGCCTGGGAACAGTGGGTTAACTGCCTGTTCAGGGGCAGAACGACAGATTTGTACCTTGTCAGCTCGGGGGTTTGAACTCACAACCTTCCGGTTACTAGTCCAACGCTCTAACCACTAGGCTACCCTGCCGCCCCACAGTGCTCAACATTACATTTAAACTACTCAATCAGTTTGAGGAGCGAAGTCTCTGATGGGTATTACCTAGTCAGGTATAGTTTCTGATGTCACTATGTAACTGGAAGGTTGCTCGGATCGAATCTCCGAGCTGACAAGGTACAAATCTGTCACTCTGCCCCTGAGCAAGGCAATTAACCCATGTGGATGTTGATTAAGGCAGCCCCCCCCCCCCCCCCCGCACCCCTCTGATCCGAGGTTGGGTTAAATGCGGAAGACACATTTCAGTTTAATACATTCAGAAGGACAACTGACTAGTTATCCCAATTTCCCCCAGTAAAAGATGATCTGTGCCTTGACTTGGTATATTTCCTCACTGAAAATGTCTGTTCACATATGTTGACCAAAACAGTACAAACATCTTCTGAGCATGACTCCTAATCTTTGTAAAGTTTTGTTCATCGAGAGAAGCATAGAACCTCGTCAGTGACAGTGTTTTGAATAGTTCTCCAATCATTGCATCAGACTGAAGATCGATAAGCTCAAGTTTCAGGTGAGTGGGAGGGTTACCCACATTGAAAGTGAAAGGAGAGGAAACCAACAGCATGTCATTCTCCAGCACTTTGAAAGCCTCAAAACGACAAGAAAACTCACCGTTCAAAGCAAGCGGCAGCGATGTATGCTTCTCCCGCTTGTCATCTGATAGTGAACAGACGAGTAGTACAGAAGGTGGGTGAGATTGTTGGCTTCTACTTGATGGGTTAGGAGTCATTTTCCCTCTACGGCTTTGACAAGGCTGTACTTCTGATGTGCAAAAAGGCCCTTCACTTGTAGTTTAGAATTCAGTTCATTCATGAGGGCCATAATGTCCACTCTGAACGCAAAATCAGACAACAATTCTTTATCTTGCAGTTGAGGGAAATCCACATATTTGCCTTTCATTTGCAAAAACACAGCAAACTCTGACTTTAGGTCCCACACCCTTTAAAGCACTTTCCCCGAACTCAGCCATCTCACGTTTGTATGGTAGGGGAGATCTGCATGACCCGACTCTGTGTCTTCCAACAGTGAGACAAACCGCCTGTGGTTTAAAGATTTTGCTCTTATGAAGTTTACCACTTTAGTGACTGTATCCACAACATGGCTCATTTTCAGAACACATTTACAGAGCACCTCCTGATGAATAATGCAATGCAGGAAACACAATTTCTGATCTGGGTTCAGCTCGGCTACTTGATGTTGTATCCTTTTCAAAAGGCCAATGTTTTTCCTGTCAAGTTTGGGCACCCATCAGTGGTCACACTGGATAACTTTTCAAAACTCAGTCACAGCTTGGCCACACACTTATTAACCTCCTCCAATAAGTATTTCACTGTGGTTGTGCTCTTCATTGACTGCACTGAAGAAAGCTCTGGGGTTATGCCTCGTAAGAATTTTAACAACTGTGCCGAGTCACGTGCATCACTGCTCTCATCCAGGGCCAAGGAGAAATAGGTGAAATCCTGTACCTTGTCTTTCAACTGTTGTTCCATATTCTCTGTGAAGTCCTCAACACGCCGTGTCACTGTTCATCTTGTCAGGGAAACATTTTCAAACAGCTCTTTATTGTCAGGGCAAAGTATTGCTGCAGAGTCAATTAAACATTTTTTTATATGAATTCTCCCTTAGCGAATGGCTTGCTATGTTTAGCAATATTGTGGGACAGTACATAGCTAGCTCTCGTAATTATGTCGTTTGCTGAATGCAGTTTTCTAAAAGTCCTTGCTGCTTTTGCAACTGAGAAAGCAACTCTTTCGATGCACTTGCCCTCTGCTCAGAAGACATATTCCTATATTTTTCTGCATGCTTCATCTGGAGGTGTCGGGACAAGTTGTAGTCTTTCCAGACAGCCATGCTCTCTTTGCACACTAAACACACAGCTTCCCTGATACCTCAAGAAAGAAATATTTATACCCTACATTCATTGTCTACTTTTGTCACGCCCTGGTCTAAGTATTTTGTGTTTTTCTTCATGTATTGGGTCAGGCCAGGGTGTGGCATCGGGTTTTTTGTATTGTGGTGTGTTTTGTCCTGGGGTTCTGGTGTGTATGGATTGGGATTGTAGCTAGTGGGGTTATCTAGCAAAGTCTATGGCTGTCTGGAGTGGTTCTCAATCAGAGGCAGGTGTTTATCGTTGTCTCTGATTGGGAACCATATTTAGGCAGCCATATTCGTTGAGTTTGTCGTGGGTGATTGTCCTTAGTGTCCTTGTTCCTGTCTTTGTTAGTTTACACAAGTATAGGCTGTTTTCGTTACGTTCTTTGTTTTGTAGTGTTTGTTATTGATTCGTGTTTTACGTTCGTTCATTAAACATGGATCGCAATCTACATGCTGCATTTTGGTCCGACTCTCCTTCTCACCTAGAAAACCGTTACAACTTTCCATTTCTAGCTAGCTACTATTTGTAACTGTGAAGTGCATGTCAGCCTGTCAGTCACTGTCTGTCCTCGTGCAGTTGTTATTTATACTTGCCTTCAAAATACATGTCCCACAAGTGGGTTGGCCTTTGCCCAGGCCTGATATAGAGAATATTGCCATTAGGGACGACGCAGACTCAGAATCAACTAATGTACATAGAAGTTAGTGTAGTAATGTGATGATGTGTAATGAATGTGTGAACTATTATCAGTATTCTTCTTACTGACAGAACAGACAGACAAATAAACAAGGTAATGAATAACATGTCAAATGTTACATTAAAATGTTCCGCTAAACCTTTTATAACGACCTAGTTAATCACATGTGAGTGGAGTGTGAATTAGCATATATTAAGATCTCTCATCTCCATTCATTTTGAATGCGTCCCAAATTGCACCATATGCCCTATGTAGGACGCAGCCCCAGGTCATTGTGAAAGGACCAATACTCAGCCCATAGAGAACATGTGCTTATGTCTTTATCTGCTGTATGTCATTATAACACATAGAACGCATCCGTCACTCCAGAGAAGACCCCAGCTCCATGGAGATACCATACTATGTCATTCTATTTCTATGGGAGATGTTGGATTGAATGATGGCATATTGGCACGGACATGGTGTGTTAGTATGTTATTCATCTTTCATAAATGGAATAGGAATAGATCAGGAATAGGTCAACCAAGCCTCACTCATCCAAAGCAAATCTATTTTCTCTCATTCTTTTGTTCTCTCCTTTATTTTCCTGGTCAATATGAATTAGATGTTTGCTGTGTGTGTGTGTGTGTGTGTGTGTGTGTGTGTGTGTGTGTGTGTGTGTGTGTGTGTGTGTGTGTGTGTGTGTGTGTGTGTGTGTGTGTGTGTGTGTGTGTGTGTTGAGAGAGATGTGTCGGTGGGCAACCACAGGGTGCATGTGACGTGTCTAGTGCAGTAGTGCCTAAGTAGTGCCTAGGTAGACGTGCCACGCTGCCGCCGGCTAGCCCTTGTAGTGAATTGGGGAGCAGCTTCATGCACAAGTCTCCTCTTGCCGGTGCAAAGCCTCTCCATGACTAAGACTCCTGCCATGCCTCCTCGTGGCGGCACACGATAACTGGTTGTTTTCAAACTCCTGGTTAACTGGCAGGGGATCTCGGAGCATCAGTGTGCCCAAGACAGGCACCCTCAGTGGCACTTTAAATAACTTTCTTTGCACAGGTATTCACTTCTTACCTCGGTGAAGCCATCAACCGGAAACCAGACTAAAGTCACCCCTTCATGACTCACTCCTTCATGGATAGGCTACCGCGCCTATCGGTAGTTTCACTCAGCAGTCAAAAAATGCTAAAGAAATTAAGTTTCCATCTTCCATCTTTCTCCTATATGTCACCCAGCTTCTCCACAAGGAGCTTGATGACAGCAGCGGGTTTGTGGTTGACTGGACGGAAACCTATTCAACATCAGAAGGCTCAAAGCAACCACCAAGGTTTTGACAGAGCGTGCTCTTTAGGTGCAGTATGCTGATGACTGCGCTCTCATGGCCCACCCTAATGGCTGTGAGGGTCTATAGCAGGATGGGACTGTCTATCAACACCACCAAGACAGAGGTGGTCTGCCAATGGAGATCCAGCCCTCCACCCACCATGCCTGTCTTCACTATTGAACACAAATCACTGGCAATATTCCATCGTTCAAATACATGGGCAGCAACCTCTTAAAACAGGATCCAAAAAGCATCAGCTGCCTTCTGAAAACTCAGACACAGGGTCTTCCCATGAGATAGCAAAAGCTCAGGTTGTCCAGCCCGGCGGAGATACAATCTTACATTAGTACCCCAGGTCATCTTAGGTTTCATTACATACAGTCGAGAAGAACTACTGAATATAAGATCAGCATCAACTCACCATCAGTACGACCAAGAATATGTTTTTCGCGACGCGGATCCTGTGTTCTGCCTTACAAACAGGACAACGGAGTGGATCCTATGCAGCGACCCAAAAAAACGACTCCGAAAGAGAGGGAAACGAGGCGGTCTTCTGGTCAGACTCCGGAGACGGGCACAGCGCGCACCACTCCCTAGCATTCTTCTTGCCAATGTCCAGTCTCTTGACAACAAGGTTGATGAAATCCGAGCAAGGGTAGCATTCCAGAGGGACATCAGAGACTGTAACGTCCTTTGCTTCACTGAAACGTGGCTCACTGGAGAGACGCTATCCGAAGCGGTGCAGCCAACGGGTTTCTCCACACATCGCGCAGACAGAAACAAACATCTTTCTGGTAGGAAGAGGGGCGGGGGCGTATGCCTCATGGCCAACGTGACATGGTGCGATGAAAGAAACATACAGGAACTCAAATCCTTCTGTTCACCTGATTTAGAATTCCTCACAATCAAATGTAGACCGCATTATCTACCAAGAGAATTCTCTTCGATTATAATCACAGCCGTATATATCCCCCCCCAAGCAGACACATCGATGGCTCTGAACGAACTTTATTTAACTCTCTGCAAACTGGAAACAATTTATCCGGAGGCTGCATTCATTGTAGCTGGGGATTTTAACAAGGCTAATCTGAAAACAAGACTCCCCAAATTTGATCAGCATATCGATTGCGCAACCAGGGGAGGAAAGACCTTGGACCATTGTTACTCTAACTTCCGCGACGCATATAAGGCCCTGCCCCGCCCCCCTTTCGGAAAAGCTGACCACGACTCCATTTTGTTGATCCCTGCCTACAGACAGAAACTAAAACAAGAGGCTCCCACGCTGAGGTCTGTCCAACGCTGGTCCGACCAAGCTGACTCCACACTCCAAGACTGCTTCCATCACGTGGACTGGGAGATGTTTCGTATTGCGTCAGATAACAACATTGATGAATACGCTGATTCGGTGTGCGAGTTCATTAGAACGTGCGTTGAAGATGTCGTTCCCATAGCAACGATTAAAACATTCCCTAACCAGAAACCGTGGATTGATGGCAGCATTCGTGTGAAACTGAAAGCGCGAACCACTGCTTTTCATCAGGGCAAGGTGTCTGGTAACATGACCGAATACAAACAGTGCAGCTATTCCCTCCGCAAGGCTATCAAACAAGCTAAGCGCCAGTACAGAGACAAAGTAGAATCTCAATTCAACGGCTCAGACACAAGAGGCATGTGGCAGGGTCTACAGTCAATCACGGACTACAGGAAGAAATCCAGCCCAGTCACGGACCAGGATGTCTTGCTCCCAGGCAGACTAAATAACTTTTTTGCCCGCTTTGAGGACAATACAGTGCCACTGACACGGCCTGCAACGAAAACATGCGGTCTCTCCTTCACTGCAGCCGAGGTGAGTAAGACATTTAAACGTGTTAACCCTCGCAAGGCTGCAGGCCAAGATGGCATCCCCAGCCGCGCCCTCAGAGCATGCGCAGACCAGCTGGCCGATGTGTTTACGGACATATTCAATCAATCCCTATACCAGTCTGCTGTTCCCACATGCTTCAAGAGGGCCACCATTGTTCCTGTTCCCAAGAAAGCTAAGGTAACTGAGCTAAATGACTACCGCCCCGTAGCACTCACATCCGTCATCATGAAGTGCTTTGAGAGACTAGTCAAGGACCATATCACCTCCACCCTACCTGACACCCTAGACCCACTCCAATTTGCTTACCGCCCAAATAGGTCCACAGACGATGCAATCTCAACCACACTGCACACTGCCCTAACCCATCTGGACAAGAGGAATACCTATGTGAGAATGCTGTTCATCGACTACAGCTCGGCATTCAACACCATAGTACCCTCCAAGCTCGTCATCAAGCTCGAGACCCTGGGTCTCGACCCCGCCCTGTGCAACTGGGTACTGGACTTCCTGACGGGCCGCCCCCAGGTGGTGAGGGTAGGCAACAACATCTCCTCCCCGCTGATCCTCAAAACTGGGGCCCCACAAGGTTGCGTTCTGAGCCCTCTCCTGTACTCCCTGTTCACCCACGACTGCGTGGCCACGCACGCCTCCAACTCAATCATCAAGTTTGCGGACGACACAACAGTGGTAGGCTTGATTACCAACAACGATGAGACGGCCTACAGGGAGGAGGTGAGGGCCCTCGGAGTGTGGTGTCAGGAAAACAACCTCACACTCAACGTCAACAAAACTAAGGAGATGATTGTGGACTTCAGGAAACAGCAGAGGGAACACCCCCCTATCCACATCGATGGAACAGTAGTGGAGAGGGTAGCAAGTTTTAAGTTCCTCGGCATACACATCACAGACAAACTGAATTGGTCCACTCACACAGACAGCATCGTGAAGAAGGCGCAGCAGCGCCTCTTCAACCTCAGGAGGCTGAAGAAATTCGGCTTGTCACCAAAAGCACTCACAAACTTCTACAGATGCACAATCGAGAGCATCCTGGCGGGCTGTATCACCGCCTGGTATGGCAACTGCACCGCCCTCAACCGTAAGGCTCTCCAGAGGGTAGTGAGGTCTGCACAACGCATCACCGGGGGCAAACTACCTGCCCTCCAGGACACCTACACCACCCGATGTCACAGGAAGGCCATAAAGATCATCAAGGACATCAACCACCCGAGCCACTGCCTGTTCACCCCGCTATCATCCAGAAGGCGAGGTCAGTACAGGTGCATCAAAGCTGGGACCGAGAGACTGAAAAACAGCTTCTATCTCAAGGCCATCAGACTGTTAAACAGCCACCACTAACACTGAGTGGCTGCTGCCAACACACTGACACTGACTCAACTCCAGCCACTTTAATAATGGGAATTGATGGGAAATGATGTAAATATATCACTAGCCACTTTAAACAATGCTACCTTATATAAATGTTACTTACCCTACATTATTCATCTCATATGCATACGTATATACTGTACTCTATATCATCGACGGTATCCTTATGTAATACATGTATCACTAGCCACTTTATACTATACTATGCCACTTTGTTTACATACTCATCTCATTTGTACATACTGTACCCGATACCATCTACTGTATCTTGCCTATGCTGCTCTGTACCATCACTCATTCATATATCCTTATGTACATATTCTTTATCCCCTTACACTGTGTACAAGACAGTAGTTTTGGAATTGTTAGTTAGATTACTTGTTATTACTGCATTGTCGGAACTAGAAGCACAAGCATTTCGCTACACTCGCATTAACATCTGCTAACCATGTGTATGTGACAAATAAAATTTGATTTGATTTGATTTGATTTGATCTGTGGCAAAATAATTTGCAAGGAGATTCCTGCAAAAATATTAGACCCCTGTTATTTGATTTGACAGGGATCTCCACCTCCACACCAGTCACTGTCTATCAAGGCGTCTGCATCACCACACTTCTTTACAACTGTGACGCCTGGGTCACCTACGGTCACCACAACAAGCAGCTCGAGCGATTCCACATGAGATGCCTACTGCGCATCCTGGGAATCACTTGGTGCGACCATGTGCCTCTTAAAGAAATACTTGCTTAGACCAACTGCAAGAGTATCAAATCAAATCAGTCCTCTTCTGGCTGTGCCGGGTGGAGATTATAACAGAACATGGCCAAGATGTTCAAATGTTCATAAATGACCAGCATGGTCAAATAATAATAATCACAGGCAGAACAGTTGAAACTGGAGCAGCAGCACGGCCAGGTGGACTGGGGACAGCAAGGAGTCATCATGCCAGGTAGTCCTGAGGCATGGTCCTAGGGCTCAGGTCCTCCGAGAGAGAGAAAGAAAGAGAGAAAGAGAGAATTAGAGAGAGCATACTTAAATTCACACAGGACACCAGATAGGACAGGAGAAGTACTCCAGACATAACAAACTGACCCAAACTGACTCCAGCATAAATACTGGAGGCTGAGACAGGAGGGGTCAGGAGACCTGTGGCCCCATCCCAAGATACCCCTGGACAGGGCCAAACAGGAAGGATATAACCCCACCCACTTTGCCAAAGCACACCCCCCACACCACTAGAGGGATATCTTCAACCACCAACTTACCATCCTGAGACAAGGCCGAGTATAGCCCACAAAGATCTCCGCCACTGCACAACCCAAGGGGGGGCGCCAACCCAGACAGGAAGTATCATCAGTGACTCAACCCACTCAAGTAACACACCCCTCCTAGGGACGGCATGAAAGAGCACCAGTAAGCCAGTGACTCAGCCCCTGTAAGAGGGTTAGAGGCAGAGAATCCTAGTGGAAAGAGGGGAACCGGCCAGGCAGAGACAGCAAGGGCGGTTCGTTGTTCCAGAGCCTTTCCGTTCACCTTCACACTCCTGGGCCAGACTACACTCAATCATATGACCCACTGAAGAGATGAGTCTTTAGTAAAGACTTAAAGGTTGAGACCGAGTTTGCGTCTCTCACATGGGTAGGCCGACCATTCCATAAAAATTGAGCTCTATAAGGAGAAATCCCTGCCTCCAGTTGTTTGCTTATAAATTCTAGGGACAATTAGGAGGCCTGCGTCTTGTGACCGTAGTGTACGTGTAGGTATGTACGGCAGGACCAAATCAGAGAGATAGGTAGGAGCAAGCCCATGTAATGCTTTGTAGGTTAGCAGTAAAACCTTGAAATCAGCCCTTGCCTTGACAGGAAGCCAGTGTAGGGAGGCTAGCACTGGAGTAATATGATCAAATTTTGGGGTTCTAGTCAGGATTCTAGCAGCCGTATTTAGCACTAACTGAAGTTTATTTAGTGCTTTATCCGGGTAGCCGGAAAGTAGAGCATTGCAGTAGTCTAACCTAGAAGTAACATAACCATGGATTAATTTTTCTGCATCATTTTTGGACAGAAAGTTTCTGATTTTTGCAATGTTACGTAGATGGGAAAAAAAAGCTGTCCTTGAAACAGTCTTGATATGTTCTTCAAAAGAGAGATCAGGGTCCAGAGTAACGCCGAGGTCCTTCACAGTTTTATTTGAGACGACTGTACAACCATTAAGATTAATTGTCAGATTCAACAGAAGATCTCTTTGTTTCTTGGGACCTAGAACAAGCATCTCTGTTTTGTCCAAAAGTAGAATGTTTGCAGCCATCTACTTCCTTATGTCTGAAACACAGGCTTCTAGCGAGGGCAATTTTGGGGCTTCACCATGTTTCATTGAAATGTACAGCTGTGTGTCATCCGCATAGCAGTGAAAGTTAACATTGTGTTATCGAATGACATCCCCAAGAGGTAAAATATATAGTGAAAACAATGGTGGTCCTAAAACAGAACCTTGAGGAACACCGAAATTTACGGTTGATTTGTTAGAGGACAAACCATTCACAGAGACAAACTGATATCTTTCCGACAGATAAGATCTAAACCAGGCCAGAAATTGTAGACCAATTTGGGTTTCCAATCTCTCCAAAAGAATGTGATGATCGATGGTATCAAAAGCAGCACTAAGGTCTAGGAGCACAAGGACAGATGCAGAGCCTCGGTCTGATGCCATTAAAGGGTCATTTACCACCTTCACAAGTGCAGTCTCAGTGCTATGATGGGGTCTAAAACCAGACTGAAGCATTTCGTATACATTGTTTGTCTTCAGGAAGGCAGTGAGTTGCTGAGCAACAGCCTTTTCTAAAATCTTTGAGAGGAATGGAAGAGTCGATATAGGCCGATAGTTTTTTATATTTTCTGGGTTTGGCTTTTTCAAGAGAGGCTTTATTACTGCCACTTTTACTGAGTTTGGTATACATCTGGGGGATAGAGAGTCATTTATTATGTTCAACATAGGAGGGCCAAGCACAGGAAGCAGCTCTTTCAGTAGTTTAGTTGGAATAGGGTCTAGTTTGCAGCTTGAAGGTTTAGAGGTCATGATTATTTTCATCATTGTGTCAAGAGATATAGTACTAAAACACTTGAGTGTCTCTCTTGATCCTAGGTCCTGGCAGAGTTGTGCAGACTCAGGACAACTGAGCTTTGAAGGAATACGCAGATTTAAAGAGGCGTCCGTACATTGCTTTCTAATAATCATGATCATTTCATCAAAGAAGTTCATTACTGCTGAAATGAAAGCCATCCTCTCTTGGGGAATGTTGCTTTTTAGTTAGCTTTGCGACAGTATCAAAAAGGAATTTCGGATTGTTCTTATTTTCCTCAATTAAGTTGGAAAAATAGGATGATCGAGCAGCAGTAAGGGCTCTTCGATACTGCACGGTACTGTCTTTCCAAGCTAGTCGGAAGACTTACAATTTGTGTGGCGCCATTTCAGTTCCAATTTTCTGGAAGCTTGCTTCAGAGCTCGGGTATTTTCTATATACCAGGGAGCTAGTTTCTTATGAGTAATGTTTTTAGTTTTTAGGGGTGCAACTGCATCTAGGGTATTGCTCAAGGTTAAATTGAGTTCCTCAGTTAGGTGGTTAACTGATTTTTATCCTCTGACATCCTTGGGTAGGCAGAGGGAGTCTGGAAGGACATCAAGGAATCTTTGTGTTGTCTGTGAATTTATAGCATGACTTTTGATGTTCCTTGGTTGGGGTCTGAGCAGATTATTTGTTGCAATTGCAAACGTAATAAAATGGTGGTCTGATAGTCCAGGATTATGAGGAAAAACATTAAGATCCACAACATTTATTCCATGGGACAAAACTAGGTCCAGAGTATGACTATGACAGTGAGTAGGTCCAGAGACATGTTGGACAAAACCCACTCGATGATGGCTCCGAAAGCCTTTTGGAGTGGGTCTGTGGAGTTTTCCATGTGAATATTAAAGTCACCAAAGATTAGAATATTATCTGCTATGACTACAAGGTCCGATAGGAATTCAGGGAACTCAATGAGGAACGCTGTATATGCCCAGGAGGCCTGTAAACAGTAGCTATAAAAAGTGATTGAGTAGGCTGCATAGATTTCATGACTAGAAGCTCAAAAGACGAAAACCTAATTTTATTTTTTGTAAATTGAAATTTGCTATCGGAAATGTTAGCACGGGGGATATGGTCACTAGTGTAGCCAGGAGGTGAGGCCTCATTTAACACAGTAAATTCATCAGGCTTAAGCCATCTTTCAGTCAGGCCAATCACATCAAGATTACGATCAGTGATTAGTTCATTGACTATAATTGCCTTTGAAGTAAGGGATCTAATATTAAGTAGCCCTATTTTGAGATGTGAGGTATCATGATCTCTTTCAATAACGACAGGAATGGAGTAGGTCTTTATCCTAGTGAGATTGCTAAGGCGAACACCGCCATGTTTAGTTTTGCCCAACCTAGGTCGAGGCACAGACACGGTCTCAATGGGGATAGCTGAGCTGACTACACTGACTGCTAGTGGCAGACTCCACTATGCTGGCAGGCTGGCTGGCTAACAGCCTGCTGCCTGGCTTGCACCCTATTTCATTGTGGAGCTAGAGGAGTTAGAGCCCTGTTTATGTCGGTAGATAAGATGAGAGCACCCCTCCAGCTAGGATGGAGTCCGTCACTCCTCAGCAGGTCAGGCTTAGTCCCAGAAAGAGGGACAATTCATTTCCAAATTCTATCTTTTGGGATGGGCAGAAAACAGTTTTCAACCAGCGATTGAGTTGTGAGACTCTGCTGTAGAGCTCATCACTCCCCCTAACTGGGAGGGGGCCAGAGACAATTCCTCGATGCTGACACATCTTTCTAGCTGATTTACACGCTGAAGCTATGTTGCTCTTGGTGATCTCTGACTGTTTCATCCTAACATCGTTGGTGCCGACATGGATAACAATATCTCTTTACTCTCTACACTCGCCAGTTTTAGCTTTAGCCAGCACCATCTTCAGATTAGCCTTAACGTCGGTAGCCCTGCCCCTTGGTAAACAGTGTATGATCGCTGGATGATTCGTTTTATGTCTAATACTGCGGGTAATGGAGTCGCCAATGACTAGAGTTTTCAATTTGTCAGAGCTAATGGTGGGAAGCTTCGGCGTCTCAGACCCCGTAACGGGAGGAGTGGAGACAAGAGAAGGCTCGGCCTCTGACTCCGACTCGTTGCTCAAGACACCGGTTGAGCATTCATCCAGAAACCGTCCTGACAAACCATGTCCAGATAAAGCGTCCGGAGTGAAAAAGTTGAATGAAAAAAAAGTTGAGGGAAAAACAAAAATATAAACGGTAATTAAAAAGTAAAAACCGCAAAGTTGTCAGGTAGCAAAGTAAGGTTGGCAACAAAACGCACAGCAACACGTAAACAAGTCTGCAAGTTGTGACCGGAAATGGCGTCAGACAGGCCTGTAGACATTCAGAGCCACTGCAAGCTGTTTCAAATACAGACCATGTATTTGTGTATGGAATCGCTTCAGCATGGAGGCCATGATCATCCAACACCAACTGCGCTGGCTTGGGCATGTCATTAGAATGTCTCAGGAGCACGGAAGATCCTGTATGGCCAGCTACACCTTGTCCAGCGGTCTACAGAGGGGCAGATGAAAACGCTACAAGGACCAGCTGAAAACGTTGCTGAATTAGTGCAACATTAAACCCACAGACCTGGAGGACACTGCGGCAGCGCTGCCAGAGTGGTGTACAGAAGTCAGAAGAGGAGAGGAGCATAAACAAACAGCTCAGGAGACATACAACTATGCCTGCTCCTGCCAACACCAACTGCACACCAACTGCACATGCCTCACCTGCAATAAAGTTTGTGGATCTCGGTTTGGACTCAACAGTCACCAAAGAATTCCGGTTAACTCAGAAGTAAAAGTCCTCATCAGATATGATGGAGTACCATAACATAACGTAACATGTATGTTGAGGATAGGAGGTTTCTTAGGCTGGCTTTGTGCAACAGACAGTAAGAGGAAGCTTGACAACATCACATTTTGTCAATGTTGTTTTTCCTCATAAGTTGTTCTCAACACATCCTGAACTCATTTAGCTGTTAAAGTCTCTGATATGGTAATCAGCACAATGATGTATCTTTTCATTCCTTTGTTTTACTGATACAATTCAGCCAGTCAGTATAGTTTTCACTGATTTATCAACTAAATAATTGATTCATTTTGAAAAATTAACAGAAATCGCATTAGCAGCAATGTATATCATCCAACACATTTCAAATATATATTTGTTGATTGTCTGAGTATTTTTAAACACATGAACACATTCCAAATCTGGACACAGTCAATGGTTCCCTATTCCCTATATAGTGCACTACTTCATTGTCAAAAAGGAATAGGGTGCCATTTGGGAGACAGACCATGTTTTCAACCTACAGAGTTGAGTACTGACTGTCATTTTGATGTGAGGAGGCTGGAAAAGAAGACTCACTGCTTGTTTGTTTTGCTCCGTCCCACTTTAAGAGATCTCAACCTCTGTCCATTTCTTAGTTTGAGTCTGTGTGATGACACACACACACTAATGGTTGGAGGTGGAGGAGAAGGATGGGATATTTCCGCAAACAATTTCCCCTCGGAATCCCAGAACACTATGCCATCGACACACATACATGCACACACGAACACACACACAGAATCCCACACCATGAAGAAATCGATCGAACCAATCTGAGATTACCACTTTGTCATGCCTGAGCCTCTGCTCTGCAAACCTGCAGTGCAATACCACTGAGTGCAAGATAGTCCTCCTCGCTATCATGTTCCCATTCTCATCCATGGTATTAAAATACACTACCTGATAAAAAGTATGTGGACACCTACTCATCGAACATCTCATTCCATAATGATGGGCATAATATGGAATTGGTCCCCACCCTTTGCTTCTATAACAGCCTCCACTCTTCTGGGAAAGCTTTCCACTGGATTGCAGTCAACGTTCCAATTAATTTAAAGGTGTTCGATGTGGTTGAAGTCAGTGCTCTGTGCAGGACAGTCAAGTTCTTCCACACCAATCTTGACAAACCATTTCTGCATGGACCTTGGTTGTGCACGGCGGCATTGTCATGCTGAAACAGGAAAAAAGGCCTTCCCCAAACTGTTGCCACAAAGTTGGAAGCACAGAATCTTCTAAAATGTAATTGTATGCTGTAGCGTTAAGATTTCCCTGGAACTAAGGGGCCTAGCCCAAACTACAAAAAACAGCCCCACACCATATTTCCTCCTCCACCTTTACAGTTGGCACTATACGTTCAGGCAGTTAGCGTTCTCCTGGCATCCACCAAACCCAGATTCGTCTGTTGGACTGCCAGATGGTGAAGCGTGATTCATCACTCCAGAGAATGTTTCCACTGCTCCAGAGTCCAATTGCAGTGAGCTTTACACTACTCCAGCCAATGCTTCGCATTGCGCATTGTGATCATATGGTTGTGTGTGGACGCTTGTCCATTGAAATCAATTTCATGAAGCTGTAGACAAACAGTTATTGTGCTGACGTTGCTTCCAGAGGTAGTTTGGAACTCGGTAGTGAGTGTTGCAACCGAAACAGATGATTTGTATGTGCAAAGCACTTCAGCACTCAGCGGTCCGTTTGGTGAGCTTGTGTGACCTACCTCTTCACGGCTGAGCTGTTGCTGCGCCTAGACGTTTCCACTTCACATTAACATCACATACAGTGGGCCGGGGGCAGCTCTAGCAGGGCTGAAATTTGACAAACTGACTTGTTGGAAAGGTGGCATCCAATGACGGTGCCACGTTGAAAGTCACTGAGCTCTTCAGTAAGGACATTATACTACCAATGATTGTCTATGAAGATCGCATGGATGTACAGTGTATTTGATACACTGCCGATTTTGCAGGTTTTCCTACTTGCAAAGCATGGAGAGGTCTGTAATTTTTATCATGCTTCCAGCATTTATCACTTCAACTGTGAGAGACGGAATCTAAAACAAAAATCCAGAAAATCACATTGTATGATTTTTAAGTAATTAACTTGCATTTTATTGCTTGACATAAGTATTTACCAACCAGTAAGAATTCCGGCTCTCACAGACCTGTTAGTTTTTCTTTAAGAAGCCCTCCTGTTCTCCACTCATTACCTGTATTTACTGCACCTGTTTGAACTCGTTACCTGTATAAAATACAGCTGTCCACACACTCACTCAAACAGACTCCAACATCTCCACAATGGCCAAGACCAGAGAGCTGTGTAAGGACATCAGGGATAAAATTGTAGACCTGTACAAGGTTGGGATGGGCTACAGGACAATAGGCAAGCAGCTTGGTGAGAAGGCAACAACTGTTGGCGCAATTATTAGAAAATGGAAGAAGTTCAAGATGACGGTCAATCACCCTGGGTCTGGGGCTCCATGCAAGATCTCATCTCGTGGGGCATCAATTAAGCTGTGTAAGGACATCAGAGATAAAATTGTAGACCTGTACAAGGTTGGGATGGGCTACAGGACAATAGGCAAGCAGCTTGGTGAGAAGGCAACAACTGTTGGCGCAATTATTAGAAAATGGAAGAAGTTCAAGATGACGGCCAATCACCCTCGGTCTGGGGCTCCATGCAAGATCTCATCTCGTGGGGCGTCTCTCTCGAGGGATCAGCCAAGAACTACACGGCAGGACCTGGTCAATGACCTGAAGAAAGCTGGGACCACAGTCTCAAAGAAAACCATTAGTAACACACTACGCCGTCATGGATTAAAATCCTGCAACGCACGCAAGGTCCCCCTGCTCAAGCCAGCGCATGTCCAGGCCCGTCTGAAGTTTGCCAATGACCATCTGGATGTCAAATAAATGCAAATGAATTACTTAAAAATCATACAATGTGATTTTCTGGATTTTTGTTTTAGATTCCGTCTCTCACAGTTGAAGTGTACCTATGATAAAAATGACAGGCCTCTACATGCTTTGTAAGTAGGAAAACCTGCAAAATCGGCAGTGTATCAATACTTGTTCTCCCCACTGTATGTGGACACCTGTCAGCAGCAGGTGTGGCTGAAATAGCCAAATCCACTAACAAACTTTCGTATATATACAGTGGCTTGCAAAAGTATTCACCCTCTTGGCATTTTTCCTATTTTGTTGCCTTACAACCTGGAATTAAAATGGAATTTTGGACGGTTTGTATCATTTGATTTACACAACATGCATACCACTTTGAAGATGCAAAATATTTTCTATTGTGAAACAAACAAGAAATAAGACAAAAATACAAAACTTGAGTGTGCATAACTATTCATCCCCCCAAAGTCAATACTTTGTAGACCCACCTTTTGCAGCAATTACAGCTACAAGTCTCTTGGGGTATGTCTCTTTAAGCTTGGCACATCTTGCCAAGGGGATTTTGCCATTCTTCAAGGCAAAACTGCTGCAGCTCCTTCAAGTTGGATGGGTTCCGCTGATGTACAGCAATCATTAAGACAAACCACAGATTCCCAATTGTATTGAGGTCTGGGCCATGACTAGGCCATTCCAAGACATTTAAATGTTTCCCCTTAAACCAGTCGAGTGTTGCTTTATCAGTATGCTTAGGGTCATTGTCCCGCTGGAAGGTGAACCTCCGTCCCAGTCTCAAATCTCTGGAAGACTGAAACAGGTTTCCTTCAAGAATTTCCCTGTATTTAGCGCCATCCATCATTCCATCAAATCTGACCAGTTTCCCAGTCCCTGCCGATGAAAAACATCCCAACAGTATAATGCTGCCACCGCCATGATGATAAGAGGTGTTGGGTTTGCGCCAGACATAGTGTTTTCCTTGATGGCCATAAAGCTAAATTTTTGTTTCATCTGACCAGAGTACCTTTTCCATATGTTTGGGGAGTCTCCCACATGCCTTTTGGCGAACACCAAACATGTTTGCTTATTTTTTTCTGGCCACTCTACCATAAAGCCCAGCTCTGTGGAGAGTACAGCTTAAAGTGGTCCTATGGATAGATACTTCAATCATGGCTGTGGAGCTTTGCAACTCCTTCAGAGTTAGCTTTGGTCTCTTCGTTGCCTCTCTGATTAATTCCCTCCTTGTCTGGTTTGTGAGTTTTGGTGGGTGGCCCTCTCTTGGCAGGTTTTGTTGTGGTGCATTATTCTTTCAATTTTTTAATAATGGATTTAATGGTGCTCCGTGGGATGTTCAAAGTTTCTGATATTTTTTTTTAACCCAACCCTGATCTGTACATCTCCACAACTTTGTCCATTACCTGTTTGGAGAGCTCCTTGGACTTCATTGAGCCACTTGCTTGGTGGTGCCCCTTGCTTAGTGGTGTTGCAGACTCTGGGGCCTTTCAGAACAGGTGTATATATACTGAGATCATATAACAGATCATGTGACAGTTAGATTGCACACAGGTGGACTATATTTAACTAATTATATGACTTCTGAAGGTAATTGGTTGCACCAGATCTTATTTAGGGTCTTCATAGCAATACGTATGTACGTACCACTTTTCCGTTTATTTATTGTTTAACATTTTTGAAACAAGTAATGTTTTTAATTTCACTTCACCAATTTGGACTATTTTGTGTATGTCCATTACATGAAATCCAAATAAAAATCAATTTAAATTACAGGTTGTAATGCAACATAATAGGAAAAACGCCAAGGGGGTGAATAATTTTGCAAGGCACTGTAGTGTACCTACAGAATTGAGGTAAGGCAGGTTGTCCCTACAGAGACAGAGACAACCTACAACTGTATCTTTGCTATTGCTTGGTATTTCATAGTGGTGGGAGAGTAGGATCGCTGACATCTCCTCTCAAGGATTCATCTAGAGTTTCATTTTCAAACTTGAGATGTGTTGGTGTACTGGTTAAACAATCCTTCAACAGTAATAAGAGTAGCCTACTCAAACACGCACAGTGAATGGAAATCAGTTGGTTGTCTTTTATTTTAGGATGTAGACATTGTCTCTGTCCTCTATCACAATAACACAAAGACGTGTCTCTGTCCTCTTCTATCATAATAACACAAAGACATGTCTCTGTCCTCTTCTATCACAATAACACAAAGACATGTCTCTGTCCTCTATCACAATAACACAAAGACGTGTCTCTGTCCTCTTCTATCACAATAACACAAAGACATGTCTCTGTCCTCTATCACAATAACACAAAGACGTGTCTCTGTCCTCTTCTATCACAATAACACAAAGACATGTCTCTGTCCTCTTCTATCACAATAACACAAAGACATGTCTCTGTCCTCTTCTATCACAATAACACAAAGACATGTCTCTGTCTTCTTCTATCACAATAACACAAAGACATGTCTCTGTCCTCTTCTATCACAATAACACAAAGACATGTTTCTGTCCTCTTCTATCACAATAACACAAAGACATGTCTCTGTCCTCTTCTATCACAATAACACAAAGACATGTCTCTGTCCTCTTCTATCACAATAACACAAAGACATGTCTCTGTCCTCTTCTATCACAATAACACGAAGACATGTCTCTGTCCTCTATCACAATAACACAAAGACATGTCTCTGTCCTCTTCTATCACAATAACACAAAGACATGTCTCTGTCTTCTTCTATCACAATAACACAAAGACATGTCTCTGTCCTCTTCTATCACAATAACACAAAGACATGTTTCTGTCCTCTTCTATCACAATAACACAAATACATGTCTCTGTCTTCTTCTATCACAATAACACAAAGACATGTCTCTGTCCTCTTCTATCACAATAACACAAAGACGTGTCTCTGTCCTCTATCACAATAACACAAAGACGTGTCTCTGTCCTCTTCTATCACAATAACACAAAGACGTGTCTCTGTCCTCTTCTATCACAATAACACAAAGACATGTCTCTGTCCTCTATCACAATAACACAAAGACGTGTCTCTGTCCTCTTCTATCATAATAACACAAAGACATGTCTCTGTCCTCTTCTATCACAATAACACAAAGACATGTCTCTGTCCTCTTCTATCACAATAACACGAAGACATGTCTCTGTCTTCTTCTATCACAATAACACAAAGACATGTCTCTGTCCTCTTCTATCACAATAACACGAAGACATGTCTCTGTCTTCTTCTATCACAATAACACGAAGACATGTTTCTGTCCTCTTCTATCACAATAACACGAAGACATGTTTCTGTCCTCTTCTATCACAATAACACGAAGACATGTGTCTGTCCTCTTCTATCACAATAACACGAAGACATGTCTCTGTCCTCTTCTATCACAATAACATGAAGACATGTCTCTGTCCTCTTCTATCACAATAACATGAAGCCATGTCTCTGTCCTCTTCTATCACAATAACACGAAGACATGTCTCTGTCCTCTTCTATCACAAAAACACGAAGACATGTCTGTCCTCTTCTATCACAATAACACGAAGACATGTCTCTGTCCTCTTCTATCACAATAACACAAAGACATGTCTCTGTCCTCTTCTATCACAATAACACGAAGGCATGTCTCTGTCCTCGTCTATCACAATAACACGAAGACATGTCTCCAACATTTATGCAAATCTGATGTTTCCTATGTGAATAATTTAAATAGGAAAGAAACAAGCCTTCCTCTCGGCTATCTTGACCTCTGGGTGGACTGGGTTTACGTAACTCTTCCTCCTCCTCCTCCTCCTCCCACTCTCTCACAGTGCACCAGCTTCATGCTAGGTTGATCTGATATATCTCACCATTCCTCTGGTCTCTACAGAGATCTGAGAGAGAGAGAGAGAGAGAGAGAGAGAGAGAGAGAGAGAGAGAGAGAGAGAGAGGGGGGAGGAATAGAGAAAATGAGAGAGATACTATAGTGAGAGAGATACAGAAAAAGTGGAGAGAGAGAGAAACGCTGAGCTGCATGTTCTCCTAGCTGAGATGAAACAGAGGGCTTGACTCAGAGACTGTGGCTGGGCTCAGAGTAAAGCTCATCATTAGTCCTCTCACTGCATGACCTAAGCTTTAATAATCTATACGTCCAAATGGGCTGCTTCTCACCATATCAGCACATTTATCAGGTCCACTAGGATCACAGCTAATGACCATGTCTCCAGCAGGGTCATACCAGGAAAATAACGATGTCTGGAGAGAGAGAGTGGGTGAGAGTGTGAAAGGGGGAGAGGGAGAGAGAGAGGGAGAGAAGAAAGATGGGCTAATATGTTAGCATGCAGGAAATCGAAATCAACACATGCATCAACATAAAATATGTTTTTATATATATTGACTTTCAATGATAGCATGTGTGCATGTGTCTGAATATTTCCATGTGTGTGTGTGTGTGTGTGTGTGTGTGTGTGTGTGTGTGTGTGTGTGTGTGTGTGTGTGTGTGTGTGTGTGTGTGTGTGTGTATGTGTGTGTGTGTGTGTGTGTGTGTGTGTGTGTGTGTGTGTGTGTGTGTGTGTGTGTGTGTGTGTGTGTGTGTGTGTGAATATTTCCATGTGTGCGTGTGTGCGAATATTTCCATGTGTGTGTGTGTTTGTGTGTGCATCTGAATGTGTGTGCATGTGTGTGCATGTCTGTACATGTACGTTACAGGAGGGTGGGCCAGGGTACCCAGAAGAGAACCCTCCAGAGAGCTGGCTCATGTCAAATTCATCAGGAGACAAAACATTGACCTAGATCCAGTGTGAAACTCATAACATCACCACAGATGAATCCCACGCCCATGATAGAACAGAACTGAGAAGAACAGAGGATAAGACAGGAGAACAGGGGGAATAACTAAATGAGGGGCCTAAGAGGTATTGAGAAAAAAGAAAAAAACACAAAGGAGGAAGCAAAGAGGGTTATGACTGATGAGAAGAACAGAGAAGAGAGAGAAGAAGGGAAGAAGAGAGATTCCCCTGTGAGAGTAGGGAGGTGAAGCAGCCTTAATGTTAATACTGATCTGATTCACTCCATAGGGACCTCATTAGGTTCATTACAGATTATACTATAGACCTCGTTTACACACACACACACACACACACACACGCACACGCACATGCACACGCACATGCACATGCACGCACACGCACACACACAACCACACTTTCTCTCTCACACACCAGCATTAATGATACCTATAACAGGGCAATCAGAGGGTGGGAGGGAGTCCACACCTGCCTGATGTTCAAATGCTTCCCATGACAATATGGTTTCTGAGATGGTGTATTCCATCATTGATCAAATGTGTCCTGGCTGGGAGATGATATACCCATTCATGTGTTGTTATTCCCATTGCAGCCATTGTGATTCGCTGGGAAGAAATCCAGAGTAGCAAAGTCAAATTTAGCTCTGAAACTTTTCTTCAGTTTAAGCTTTGAATGAACAAATCGTTGATAAACCGACTCACCACATTCCGCTCCCATATTCTCACAGCCTTGTCATGGACGACATCATCAGTCTGACCCCATTCCATTACCTAGAAAACCAAATGAGGGTATGTCTGGCATTGCACACCTCACGCCCCCTGCCTCTAATAATCAGTAATAGCCATCTAGCCTAGCCATCCATCTGTTGGATAGAAGACAAGGAGACAAGGAGACAGGGTATGGCACTGAATGGCTATGAATCAATCATTGACTCCATAATAATCATAATATCTAACTGGCCCACAGCCACAGTCTCATAGAGCCAGGCTCTTAGGTGGAATAAAGATATGGATTTAGAATGGAATATTCTGTTATGATGAAATGGTTTGACCTTCAAGGCAATTCACAAACACATGCACACACATACATCCACACTCACACACACTATTTTCCTCAAGTGTCTTACTTTGTAATCTGAATATTAATCTGTCAATACTTAAACCATCAATACATCTATAGAAACATCTATACATGGATTACAGCTGTCATTATGGACAGAGACAAACAAGGAAGGAAAAGAGAAAATGTTCTCACCTTCTTCCGCCTCTCTATGTCCTTCTCTTTGTCCCCCCCCCCCCCCCCTTCCACCCCACCCCATCCCTCCCTAGAGTCTAGGGCTCATAGATCCCTGTGTGTCCCTGTCACTGTGCCAGTGGGTCTGCTGTGTGCTGTGCTCCAGTGAGGCTGAATGGCTGAAGGTCTTCTCAGGGTCAGGCCTGGGTGCACACACACACACACACAAGACATACACACACACACACGAGACATACACACACACACACACACACACACAGACTGCAGGGCACCCTGTTAAAACTGTGCTGCCTGGCTGTTAGGAGCACCATGACACCGTGGTTATTGGGGTTTTCACAAGGCATCGTTACACTCTGAGACACTCAGTGACAATCACTTTATATTACCAGAAGCCAGATTGGGTCTTTATGACGATGTCGTTAATAAGAGAAGGTCAAAGACACAAACACACACACACACATACATGGTATAATATGGTTAACATTGTCATAACCTTGCACTGCTGTTTGTTTTGGTACTCCTCCCTCAGGAGACCTAAGGTCAACTCTCACTCCCTCCAGAACTGGTCTGTGATGTGAGGAAGGTTAAGCTGTAACCACACACACACACAGAGAGAGAGAGAGAGAGAGAGAGAGAGAAAGAGAGAGAGAGAGAGAGAGAGAGAGAGAGAGAGAGAGAGAGAGAGAGAGAGAGAGAGTGTAGCGGTCAATAGGTGATAGCTAGCTCATAGCTGTGTACTGTAGTAAACATTTATTAAGCTGTGCAATACATAATGTATCGTTCCGTCTGCTCCCCTACTACCTTCATGACCTGAGAGAGGAATTGATCAGGTTGATGTAGATATGTATTGACGCAAATACTACCCTGACCTTACATGCAGTCCCTTGTTATTACAGTATAGTATTACAGTATTACCCTGGAAAGTAATCTCTGGAACAACAAACACAAAGGGATTTGAGTTTTAGTTCTTCATTTTTCTTTGGCACCAATAATTCAGAATGTATGGAAAAGTCTTAAGAAGACTTCTTTGAAGTATTTAATGCTCTGACCAGGGAGACATATTTACTTTGCTATACTCCCTTTAACCTGAAGTCATTACTGCTGCTGATGAGTGTTTATACAGACGCATCTGGATGGGGAGAGCAGCTTTGAGAAGCAGTCAGAAACAAACAAAAACTTCATTCTGAAAGTCATCAGCCTATTCTTGTTCTGAGAAATGAAGGCTATTCCATGAGAGAAATTGCCAAGAAACTGAATATCTCATACAATGCTGTGTACTACTCCCTTCACAGAACAGCGCAAACTGGCTCTAACTAGAATAGAAAGAGGAGTGGGAGGCCCCGGTGCACAAATGCCTCAACATGTCCTCAACTGGCAGCTTCGTTAAATAGTACCTGCAAAACACCAGTCTCAACGTCAACAGTGAAGAGGCAACTCTGGGATGCTGGCCTTTTTTTCTAATGATAAATTTGCCTTTTAAAATGTTAAACTTCGATTAGCTAACACAACGTGACATTGGAACAGAGGAGTGATGGTTGCTGATAACGGGCCTCTGTACATCTGTACGCCTATGTAGATATTCCATAAAAAATCAGCGGTTTCCAGCTACAATAGTCATTTACAACATTAACAATGTCTACATTGTATTTCTTTAAAAAAACAAGGACATTTCTAAGTGTCCCCAAACTTTTGAACGAAAGTGTATATTTTTTAATGCAGTTAAAATCCTAATATGACAACGTAAACGTCATATACATTTTTTTAAAAAGATGCCCTAAAGCTTGTGTTTTTGTGTGTGCACCAACTGTTTGACAGAGTAAGTGTCTCTTTGTCTATGGGAGAATTTGTTTGTACTGTTAAACATGTGGTTTGACAACATAAAAGTAAAAAATAAAATAAAAACTTCCTGAAGCTTGGGTGTGTACAGTAGGTGCAAATGCTTCAAACATAAAGATATAAAACTGTATTTTTTTGTGAAGAATCAACAACAAGTGGGACGCAATCATGAAGTGGAACGACATTTATTGGATATTTCAAACTTTTTTAACAAATCAAAAACTGAAAAATTGGGCGTGCAACATTATTCAGCTCCCTTAAGTTAATACTTTGTAGCGCCACCTTTTGCTGCGATTACAGCTGTAAGTCGCTTGGGGTATGTCTCTATCAGTTTTGCACATCGAGAGACTGACATTTTTTCCCATTCCTCCTTGCAAAACAGCTCGAGCTCAGTGAGGTTGGATGGAGAGCATTTGTGAACAGCAGTTTTCAGTTCTTTCCACAGATTCTCGATTGGATTCAGGTCTGGACTTTGACTTGGCCATTCTAACACCTGGATATGTTTATTTTTGAACCATTCCATTGTAGATTTTGCTTTATGTTTTGGATCATTGTCTTGTTGGAAGACAAATCTCCGTCCCAGTCTCAGGTCTTTTGCAGACTCCATCAGGTTTTCTTCCAGAATGGTCCTGTATTTGGCTCAATCCATCTTCCCATCAATTTTAACCATCTTCCCTGTCCCTGCTGAAGAAAAGCAGGCCCAAACCATGATGCTGCCACCACCATGTTTGACAGTGGGCATGGTGTGTTCAGGGTGATGAGCTGTGTTGCTTTTACGCCAAACATAACGTTTTGCATTGTTGCCAAAAAGTTCAATTTTGGTTTCATCTGACCAGAGCACCTTCTTCCACATGTTTGGTGTGTCTCCCAGGTGGCTTGTGGCAAACTTTAAACGACACTTTTTATGGATATCTTTAAGAAATGGCTTTCTTCTTGCCACTCTTCCATAAAGGCCAGATTTGTGCAATATACGACTGATTGTTGTCCTATGGACAGAGTCTCCCACCTCAGCTGTAGATCTCTGCAGTTCATCCAGAGTGATCATGGGCCTCTTGGCTGCATCTCTGATCAGTCTTCTCCTTGTATGAGCTGAAAGTTTAGAGGGACGGCCAGGTCTTGGTAGATTTGCAGTGGTCTGATACTCCTTCCATTTCAATATTATCGCTTGCACAGTGCTCCTTGGAATGTTTAAAGCTTGGGAAATATTTTTGTATCCAAATCCGGCTTTAAACTTCTTCATAACAGTATCTCGGACCTGCCTGGTGTGTTCCTTGTTCTTCATGATGCTCTCTGCGCTTTTAACGGACCTCTGAGACTATCACAGTGCAGGTGCATTTATACGGAGACTTGATTACACACAGGTGGATTGTATTTATCATCATTAGTCATTTAGGTCAACATTGGATCATTCAGAGATCCTCACTGAACTTCTGGAGAGAGTTTGCTGCACTGAAAGTAAAGGGGCTGAATAATTTTGCACGCCCAACTTTTCAGTTTTTCATTTGTTAAAAAAGTTTGAAATATCCAATAAATGTCGTTCCACTTCATGATTGTGTCCCACTTGTTGTTGATTCTTCACAAAAAAATACAGTTTTATATCTTTATGTTTGAAGCCTGAAATGTGGCAAAAGGTCGCAAAGTTCAAGGGGGCCGAATACTTTCGCAAGGCACTGTATATGCCATTTTCAGTGAGCGCAACTAGGGATATTTAAGACCAACCAAAAGCTGCGCTTAGCTCGTAATGCAATGGTTATGGCATTGATTTTGCCAGCACACAGTAGCAACACAAATCTCTGCCTCTGATTCCAAAGGTTGCAAGTTCGAATCCAGCGATAGAATGTTGTTTTTGAGATTTTTGTTTAAAGCCTATCCCAAACCTTAAGACATACCTGAACCCTTCTGAGTTAATGTCTAACATTAACATTTCGGAATTAATAGATCAGAGGCAGATGCTTACGCCCATCCACCATCCCCGTCCATATTGCCCTGTCAAAACTGAAACTTACTTGAAGGTGACAGTGTTCACTGTTGCCCCTAGTAGCCGGTTTCCAAGTCATCTCCCGATGTCCTCAGACATGGATGGACGTCGAGTACTGACTTGTATCACAGCAGACCTTGCTGAATATGGGATAGCCCTACATTTTTAAAATGTGTTTTTGTGGGCTATTTAACAAACTAGCCTATAATGGACTAACATTCAAATTGGAGTTGATGACGCAACACATAAAATACCTTAACTTCTTCGGGATCGGTGTCGCTGACGTAGGCTAATGCGATTAGCATAAGGTTGTAAGTAACAAGAACATTTCCCAGGACTTAGACATATCTGATATTGGCAGAAAGCTTAAATGCTTGCTAATCTAACTGCACTGTCCAATTTACAGTAGCTATTACAGTGAAATAATGCCATGCTAATGTTTGAGGAGAGTGCACATTTTTGAACATAAAAAGTTATTAATAAACAAATTAGGCACATTTGGGCAGTCTTGATACAAAATTTGGAGCAGAAATGCAATGGTTAATTGGATCAGTCTAACACTTTTCACATACACTGCTGTCATCTAGTGGCCAAAATCTAAATTGCACCTGGGCTGGAATAATACATTATGGCCTTTCTCTTGCGTTTCAAAGATGATGGTACAAAAAAAAGAATGGTTGTTTTTTCTTCATATTATCTTTTACCAGATCTATTGTGTTACATTCTCCTACATTCCTTTCACATTTCCACAAACTTCAAAGTGTTTCCTTTCAAATGGTACCAAGAAAATGCATATCCTTGCTTCAGGGCCTGAGCTACAAGGAGTTAGATTTGGGTATGTTATTTTAGCGGGGGGGGGGGGGGGGGGGGGGGGGTGGATCCTTAACTTAACTTGAAACAACCACATATTTAGCCATGGAACACGTTCTGATTGACCAGTGAGGGGTCAACCCTCGACACACCTTCAACTTGTGTATTCATCAATACCCAGCCCATTCATGCCAGCTACTGTGCCCATAATTCTGGTTATGAAAATAGCAAAAATATTTCAGAAATGTTCATTCAATCAATTTACAATCATATTATAGATTTTTTTCTGACAGGTGGATAGAGGTAATCCCTTAGCTGACTGACTCATCGAACCCCTGGGGTTCAATCAAACCCAGGTTAAGAACCACTGCTCTAAACCATACTGTTGAACAATCTTTGTTTTCAGGTCATTTGAGAGTTGTTTTGAGGCCCCCATGTTGCCACTCTTCAGAGGACAGTTAAAGAGAACAACAACTTGCAATTGGCCACTTTACAGGAGACCTTGTTGAATATGGGATAGGCCTACGTTTTGTTATTTTGTTTCTGTGGGCTATTTAACAAACTAGCCTATAATGGGCTAACATTCAAATTGGAGTTAATGACACAATGCATAAAATACCTTAAATACACAACTTGAAACAACCACATATTTAGCCATGGAACACGTTCTGTGTGGGGTCAAGCCTAGACACACCTTCAGCTTGTTTATTCATCAATATCCAGCCCATTCGCTCCATGCCAGCTACTGTGCCCATAATTCTGGTTGTAAAAATGGCAAAAATATTCCTGAATTTTCCATTCAATCCATTTTACAATCATATCATATCACTGTATCCATTTACAATCCTATTATAGATTTCTTTCTGACAGGTGGATAGAGGTAATCCCCTAGCACAGGGCTTAGATACAGTAATTGGGTATTTCAGTTCCAGACCAACCATGCTAATAAAAGTGGTATACGGTAATGGAGTTGTAAATACACAAAGCAGACAGAATACTAATAGACAACATCTTTCATCTTTAGCAGAAAAGGGCATTCTCTGACTGATAAATATAAAGTTATGACAAAAACTCATAGTTGACGAATACAGTGTCTGATTGGAGATTGGATGTTGATCATGATTGATTAGTCATGCCTGATGAGTGCCAATAAATTGTTGTCTGTCACATGGGATGATTGAGATGACGGTTGCTTTGATTGACAAAATAAAGATATGTCCCGTTGATCTCCGTATTTTGTCTCCGTCTAAGTTTTAATTGTCCTATAGTTCCACTCTCTGAACCCTCCAAATGCTGTGTTACCAAAGTATAATTGAGGCAGGAAATGAATCCAGGCAGGTGTCTCATGCTCAGTGATTCATTGTTACAGTAATTATTCCATCAATTTCTTCCTCCCTATCTTCATAGACCTTCTACCATTTTACAGTGATAACCCCCTCCCTTGCTCATTGACTCTGTCCTCGCATGTTTGTAGAAAATCAGTTCATTTCTCCAAGGTTACATGGTTAACCAGGTGGTGGGTGACAGGTTTACAATTTTCCTAGGGTGGAGCTGTGGACCCAGGGAGTAATTCATCGACTGACTGCTGCATCTAACAGGACCACAGGGAAATACTTAATTAATCCAGAGTAGAATCTAGCTCCTGTCATCTATGCCATTTATGACAGGTGGATAGAGGCAAGACAACCTTGTATTGAGAAAGCAATCCCCTAGCACAGGGCTTGTGCACAGTAATTGGAAATCTCAGCCGTGGACCAACCGGGTTAATAAAAGTAGTATACACGTCTGCATCAATTGAAGGAACAGGGGAGAGACAAAGAGAGTGTTTCAGTATATGAGAGAAAAACTATTTGTATTTTTTTTTGCAGTTTTTTAACTGTGGGTCTTCCTGTCTTCATGTCTGTGAGAAGAAAAGGAAAGAGAGAAAGGAATAAATGGAATAAAGGGAGACATCTTTGTTGGAGGGGTACACATTAATTAGCACTGATACTATTCTAAACCACTTTTTCCAACAAAACCTCTCACCTGACGCTGGCACACAGTCTGCAGAAGTAATAAAGTAAATATGACACCTCCATTGATGAGTGTGACTGAGAAACAGATTGCGTTGAGTGTCAAGTCAAGGTGAGTGAAACAGAGCATCCTGAAAAATGTGCGTTTATATGCCAATTTGAGTGAGTGCAACTAGGGATATTTAAGACCAACCAAAAAACTGGTCTTAGCTCGTAATGCAATTGGTTATGGCATTGATTTTGCCAGCATACAGTAGCAAAAAAATTTCTGCCTTTGCCTCTGATTCTAAAGATTGCAAGTTTGAATCCAGCGATAGAATGTTGTTTTGGAGATTTTTGTTTAAAGCCTATCCCAAACCTTAACACTTACCTTAACTTGGAATGGTTAATGCCTAACCTTAGCATTAAGGAATTAACAAATCAGAGGCAGATGCTTACGCCCATCCACCGTCCGTATTGCCCTAGCAAAACTGAAACTTACTTGAAGGTAACAGTGCTCACGGTTGCCCCTAGTGGCCGGTTTCCACGTCATCTCCCGATGTCCTCAGACATGGATGGACGTCGAGTACTGACTTGTATCACAGGAGACTATCAAATATGAAGGTAAGACCCAGATGCAGACCACCATGTATAACCAATCATTTAATAATCCCAAAGGGTCAGGCAAATAGATATGTCAAGGCAGGCAGGGGTCAACAGTCCAGAGAAGTGGGGGAAAGGTAGAGGAAGGCAGGCAGGCTCAGGGTCAGGCCAGGCAGAGGTCGGTAATCCAGAGGTAGGGCAAAGGTACAGGACGGCAGCCAGGCTCAGGGTCAGGGGCAGGCAGAGCGGACTTAGAGACAGGACAGGCAAGGGTCAAAACCAGAAGGGCGAGAAAAAGAGAGACTGGGGAAAAGCAGGAGCTGAGACAAAATACTGGTAGGCTTGAACAAACAAGACGAACTTGCACAGACAAACAGAAAACACATACAGTCGTATGAAAAAGTTTGGGCACCCGTGACAATTTCCATGATTTCCATTTATAAATAATTGGGTGTTTGGATCAGCAATTTCATTTTGATCTATCAAATAACTGATGGACACAGTAATATTTCAGTAGTGAAATTAGGTTTATTGGATTAACAGAAAATGTGCAATATGCATCAAAACAAAATTAGACAGGTGCATAAATCACATCAAAATTTAGTAGAGCCTCCTTTTGCTAAAATAACAGCCTCTAGATGCTTCCCATAGCCTCGAATGAGTGTCTGGATTCTGGGTGAAGGTATTTTGGACCATTCCTCCTTACAAAGCATCTCCAGTTCAGTTAGGTTTGATGGTTGCCGAGCATGGACAGCCCGCTTCAAATCATCCCACAGATTCTCAATGATATTCAGGTCTTGGGACTGGGATGGCCATTCCAGAACATTGTACTTGTTACTCTGCATAAATGCCCGGGTAGATTTTGTGCAGTGTTTTGGGTCGTTGTCTTGTTGAAATATCCAGCCCCGGCGTAACTTCAACTTTGTGCCTGATTCTTCAACATTTTTTCCAAGAATCTGCTGATATTGAGTGGAATCCATGCGACCCTCAACTTTAACAAGATTCCCAGTACCAGCACTGGCCACATAGCCCCACAGCATGATGGAACCCCCACCAAATGTTACTGTGGGTAGCAAGTGTTTTTCTTGGAACGCTGTGTTGTTTTGCCGCCATGCATAACGTCCCTTGTTATGACCAAATAACTCTTTGTTTCATCAGTCTACAGCACCTTATTCCAGAATGAAGCTGGCTTGTCCAAATGTGCGTTTGCATACCTCAAGCGACTCTGTTTGTGGCATGTGTGCAGAAAAGGCTTCTTCCGCATCACTCTCCCATACAGCTTCTACTTGTGCAAAGTGCGCTGAATTGTTGAACGATGCACAGTGACACAATCTGCAGCAAGATGATGTTGTAGGTCTTTGGAGGTGGTCTGTGGGCTGTTTTTGACCGTTCTCACCATCCTTCGCCTTTGTCTCTCCGATATTTTCCTTGGCCTGCAACTTCTGGCCTTAACAAGAACTGTGCGTGTGGTCTTCCATTTCGTCACTATGTTCCTCACAGTGGACACTGACAGCTTAAATCTCAGCGATAGCTTTTTGTAGCCTTCCTCTAAACCAGTGGTTCTTAACCTTGTTGGAGGTACTGAACCCCACCAGTTTCATATGCGCATTCACCGAATCCTTCTTAAATTGGAAAAATAAAATGTGATTTTTTCAAATGCAAAACATAGGTATACATTTTACTGGTGCACAAAATGAACCGTACATCAACATCACTGTGTTCAAAGAACAAAATCATCAAAACATGATTTTCACACAAAAACAAAAACATAATAATGAATATTTACTGCAAATCAGTGTGACTTCTGCTGTTGCCTTTCAGAGACCAGTTCAGAAATGCGCGGCTTCACCTTGGCAAGTGCCACTCTCATGTCATTTTCGCAACAAAGTCTGTTCCTTTTCTTCGTTTTTATGTCCAGCCTCCTCGAAAAGGATTGCTCGCAAAGATATGTTGTAACAAACAGTATGGAAATCTCCAAAGCTTTCTTAGCAATAACAGGGTACGTTACCATTTGTTGACACCAAAACGTTGAAAGCGTTGTTGTTCTGAAGAGTTGCTGTTGAACCTGGCTCTGCTGAATTTCAAGGATTTCATCGAGGTATTCATCATTGACATCTGTTGTCTCAACACTAAACGTGAACGGCTGTCTCACCCATGCTGGATATGACTCTCGTAGGGAAGTATCCGTCGAGAGACTTTGCAAGCTCACCTAAGTGCTTGGCAATTGCTTGCTTCAGTTCCGCGGGTACAGAAATGTCTCCGATTCCAGATACATCTTCGATCTTACTTACAGTCGTCCAGCAGGGGAAAGTTTGCGAAGTTATCGTTCTCTGTTCGTCGTTTCCATAACGGCAGCTTTTTTTTTAAAGCCTTCAGGTTTTCCTCCGCTTCGATGATGTTGACTCCACTGCCCTGCATCTTTTGATTGAGATGATTGAGAGCTGCGAAGATAACAGCCATGTACGCTAAAATGAGAAGGACCTTTTTGAAGCCATCTGCATGACAATGTTGGTGCTCTTGCAAAAACAGGGCTAATTCCACACGCACGGCAAAAACACGATTCAGCACCTGTCCCCGGGATAACCACCGAACGTTAGAATGGTACAGAAGTACCTCGAATTCAGAGCCCATTTCTTTACACAGCTCACTTAAGATGTAGTGCCTCATAGTACTAGTTGGCACATAGTTCACGCATTCCACTACAATTTGTAATACTTATACCAGTTTTGGAGGCAAAGTTTTTGTTGCCAATGCATGCCTGTGCAGAATACAATGCGTAACAATGATGTGTGGTGCATCGGCTTTCACTAGAGCACCAAAACCAGACTTTCTTCCCAGCATGACTGGAGCTCCGTCCGAACAAACTGCAGAAACCATATCCCACGAAAAATTGTTGTCTTTGAAGAAGTCATCCACAAGTTTCTTCACATCGGCTGCCTTAGTTGTTGTTGTAAGAGGCTTACAAATAAAAAAATCTTCCTTTATCACGTCGTCTTTCACATAGCGCACGAATACAGCAAGCTGGCTTAGATTGGAAACGTCTGTGGTCTCGTCGAGTTGAAGGCTGAATTTTGCCGGGCTTGAAATCAGATCTGCAACTACTTGAGCCAAGATGTCTTTGCTAATGTCCTCTATTCTGTCGCTGATGGTGTCATTTGAAAGAGGAATTTGGGATAACTTAAGTTCAGCCTCTTTTCCCAGCATAATATTCGCCATCTTCAACACAGCTGGTTTTATGAGTGTTTCACCAATGGTGTGTGGTTTGCCCTGCTTTGCGATCAGGCAAGCAACTTCGTACGATGCTGTGAGGATCGGTTTGTTGATGGGTACAAAGCCGAGAACAGGCAGAGTAGCCTTTTCATCGAATTCAGCGAGTGTTGTGTTCTTGTATTTTCCATCTCCATGCAGCTTAAGGAAGTGTTCTCTTAGTTTTGCCGGTGCTAGACTAGAATTGCTCAACTTGGCATTGCAAATCATGCAGTTAGGACGCTGACTCCCATCACGTTCGAACCCGAAACCCTGAGACTGACTCACCGAACCCCTGGGGTTCAATCGAACCCAGGTTAAGAACCACTGCTCTTAACCATACTGTTGAACAATCTTTGTTTTCAGGTCATTTGAGAGTTGTTTTGAGGCCCCCATGTTGCCACTCTTCAGAGGACAGTCAAAGAGAACAACAACGTGCAATTGGCCACTTTACAGGAGACCTTGTTGAATATGGGATTGGCCTACGTTTTGTTATTTTGTTTCTGTGGGCTATTTAACAAACTAGCCTATAATGGGCTAACATTCAAATTGGAGTTAATGACACAATGCATAAAATACCTTAAATACACAACTTGAAACAACCACAAATTTAGCCATGGAACACGTTCTGTGAGGGGTCAAGCCTAGACACACCTTCAGCTTGTTTATTCATCAATATCCAGCCCATTCGCTCCATGCCAGCTACTGTGCCCATAATTCTGGTTGTAAAAATGGCAAAAATATTCCTGAAATTTCCATTCAATCCATTTTACAATCATATCATATCACTGTATCCATTTACAATCCTATTATAGATTTCTTTCTGACAGGTGGATAGAGGTAATCCCCTAGCACAGGGCTTAGATACAGTCATTGGGTATTTCAGTTCCAGACCAACCATGCTAATAAAAGTGGTATACGGTAATGGAGTTGTAAATACACAAAGCAGCCAGAATACTAATAGACAACATCTTTCATCTTTAGCAGAAAAGGGCATTCTCTGACTGATAAAGATAAAGATGTGACAAAAACCCATAGTTGATGAATACAGTGTCTGATTGGAGATTGGATGTTGATCATGATTGATTAGTCATGCCTGATGAGTGCCAATAAATTGTTGTCTGTCACATGAGATGATTGAGATGACGGTTGCTTTGATTGACAAAATAAAGATATGTCCCGTTGATCTCCGTATTTTGTCTCCGTCTAAGTTTTAATTGTCCTATAGTTCCACAAGTATAGTTGAGGCAGGAAATGAATCCAGGCAGGTGTCTCATGCTCAGTGATTCATTGTTACAGTAATTAACCTTCTACCATTTTACAGTGATAACCCCCTCCCTTGCTCATTGACTCTGTCCTCGCATGTTTGTAGAAAATCAGTTCATTTCTCCAAGGTTGCGTGGTAAACCAGGTGACCACAGGTTTACAATTTTCCTAGGGTGGAGCTGTGGACCCAGGGAGTAATTCATCGACTGACTGCTGCATCTAACAGGACCACAGGGAAAATACTTAATTAATCCAGAGTAGAATCTAGCTCCTGTCATCTATGCCATTTATGACAGGTGGATAGAGGCAAGACAACCTTGTATTGAGAAAGCAATCCCCTAGCACAGGGCTTGTGCACAGTAATTGGAAATCTCAGCCGTGGACCAACCGGGTTAATAAAAGTAGTATACACGTCTGCATCAATTGAAGGAACAGGGGAGAGACAAAGCGAGTGGAGCAAAACCATCTGACTGCGAAAAAATATTTGTATTTATTTTTTGCATTTAGAGAAGAGATTGCATTTTTTGATTGTGGGTCTACCTGTCTTCATGTCTGTGAGAATGAAAGGAAAGAAGGAAAGAGGAAGATAGGGAATAAAGGGAGACATCTCTGTTGGAGGGAGGGGGAGGGGTACACATTAATTAGCACTGATACTATTCTAAACCTCCAACTTGTCACGACTACGACCGAAGGTGGCTCCCCTTCCCGTTCGGGTGGCGCTCGGCGGTCGTCGAAGCCGGCCTACTAGCTGCCACTGATTATTTTCTCCCCCTCCTTATGTGTTTATTGATTACACCTGTTTAGAGTTGGTTGTAATTAGTTGGGCTTTATTAGTCAGCCGGCCCATCCGTTTCTTTGTGCAGGATTGATTATTGTAACCCTGGTGTTTGTTACAGACGAACGTGTTGGTGTATGTTCGTATATAGTGCTGGACTGTTATCGTTTTGAGCACCCAGTGTTTAGTGGGGTGGCCGTGGTTCACCGTGTCTGGGGCATTTTGGTTTTGAGCACCCAGTGTTTAGTGGGGTGGCCGTGGTTCACCGTGTCTAGGGCATTATGTTTTGAGCACCCAGTGTTTAGTGGGGTGGCCGTGGTTCACCGTGTCTGGGGCATTTTGGTTTTGAGCACCCAGTGTTTAGTGGGGTGGCCGTGGTTCACCGTGTCTAGGGCATTTTGGTTTTGAGCACCCAGTGTTTAGTGGGGGGGCCGTGGTTCACCGTGTCTAGGGCATTTTGTTTTGAGCACCCAGTGTTTAGTGGGGTGGCCGTGGTTCACCGTGTCTGGGGCATTTTGTTTTGAGCACCCAGTGTTTAGTGGGGTGGACGTGGTTCACCGTGTCTGGGGCATTTTGGTTTTGAGCACCCAGTGTTTAGTGGGGTGGCCGTGGTTCACCGTGTCTGGGACATTTTGTTTTGAGCACCCAGTGTTTAGTGGGGTGGCCGTGGTTCACCGTGTCTGGGGCATTTTGGTTTGAGCACCCAGTGTTTAGTGGGGTGGCCGTGGTTCACCGTGTCTGGGACATTTTGTTTTGAGCACCCAGTGTTTAGTGGGGTGGCCGTGGTTCACCGTGTCTAGGGCATTTTGTTTTGAGCACCCAGTGTTTAGTGGGGTGGCCGTGGTTCACCGTGTCTGGGGCATTTTGTTTTGAGCACCCAGTGTTTAGTGGGGTGGCCGTGGTTCACCGTGTCTGGGGCATTTTGTTTTGAGCACCCAGTGTTTAGTGGGGTGGCCGTGGTTCACCGTGTCTGGGGCATTTTGGTTTTGAGCACCCAGTGTTTAGTGGGGTGGCCGTGGTTCACCGTGTCTGGGGCATTTTGGTTTTGAGCACCCAGTGTTTAGTGGGGTGGCCGTGGTTCACCGTGTCTGGGGCATTTTGGTTTTGAGCACCCAGTGTTTAGTGGGGTGGCCGTGGTTCACCGTGTCTAGGGCATTATGTTTTGAGCACCCAGTGTTTAGTGGGGTGGCCGTGGTTCACCGTGTCTGGGGCATTTTGGTTTTGAGCACCCAGTGTTTAGTGGGGTGGCCGTGGTTCACCGTGTCTAGGGCATTTTGGTTTTGAGCACCCAGTGTTTAGTGGGGGGGCCGTGGTTCACCGTGTCTAGGGCATTTTGTTTTGAGCACCCAGTGTTTAGTGGGGTGGCCGTGGTTCACCGTGTCTGGGGCATTTTGTTTTGAGCACCCAGTGTTTAGTGGGGTGGACGTGGTTCACCGTGTCTGGGGCATTTTGGTTTTGAGCACCCAGTGTTTAGTGGGGTGGCCGTGGTTCACCGTGTCTGGGACATTTTGTTTTGAGCACCCAGTGTTTAGTGGGGTGGCCGTGGTTCACCGTGTCTGGGGCATTTTGGTTTGAGCACCCAGTGTTTAGTGGGGTGGCCGTGGTTCACCGTGTCTGGGACATTTTGTTTTGAGCACCCAGTGTTTAGTGGGGTGGCCGTGGTTCACCGTGTCTAGGGCATTTTGTTTTGAGCACCCAGTGTTTAGTGGGGTGGCCGTGGTTCACCGTGTCTGGGGCATTTTGTTTTGAGCACCCAGTGTTTAGTGGGGTGGCCGTGGTTCACCGTGTCTGGGGCATTTTGTTTTGAGCACCCAGTGTTTAGTGGGGTGGCCGTGGTTCACCGTGTCTGGGGCATTTTGTTTTGAGCACCCAGTATTTAGTAGGGTGGCCGTGGTTCACCGTGTCTGGGACATTTTGTTTTGAGCACCCAGTGTTTAGTGGGGTGGCCGTGGTTCACCGTGTCTGGGGCATTTTTTTTTGAGCACCCAGTATTTAGTAGGGTGGCCGTGGTTCACCGTGTCTGGGACATTTTGTTTTGAGCACCCAGTGTTTAGTGGGGTGGCCGTGGTTCACCGTGTGTGCATTAAAACAGCACTATATTGAACTCTCTGTTTCCCTGCGCCTGACTTCATACTCACGACACCCAGTACGTTACACAACTGAATAATGCACAGCCAAAGTGATAAGCTCCAAAAGTCTTCACAAATCATACACAAGATCAAATTTACCCAATACCTCTTAAATAATAGACAACATTATGTATAAAAAATAACCTTTGGCGTAGCAGTCCCTCATAAATAGAAGATAGCTGGTTTGTTGGACCACAGAACAGCTGGAGCACAGTTGGTAGAGCATGGTGCTTTCAACACCAGGACAGTGGGTTTGATTCTCGGGACCACTAGTACGTAAAATGTATGCAAGCATCACTGTAAGTCTCTATGGATGAAAGTGCCTGTTTAATGGCATATATTTTGATATACAGTGCCTTGCGAAAGTATTCGGCCCCCTTGAACTTTGCGACCTTTTGCCACATTTCAGGCTTCAAACATAAAGATATAAAACTGTATTTTTTTGTGAAGAATCAACAACAAGTGGGACACAATCATGAAGTGGAAAGACATTTTTGGGATATTTCAAACTTTTTTAACAAATCAAAAACTGAAAAATTGGGCGTGCAAAATTATTCAGCCCCCTTAAGTTAATACTTTGTAGCGTCACCTTTTGCTGCGATTACAGCTGTAAGTCGCTTGGGGTATGTCTCTATCAGTTTTGCACATCGAGAGACTGACATTTTTCCCCATTCCTCCTTGCAAAACAGCTCGAGCTCAGTGAGGTTGGATGGAGAGCATTTGTGAACAGCAGTTTTCAGTTATTTCCACAGATTCTCGATTGGATTCAGGTCTGGACTTTGACTTGGCCATTCTAACACCTGGATATGTTTATTTTTGAACCATTCCATTGTAGATTTTGCTTTATGTTTTGGATCATTGTCTTGTTGGAAGACAAATCTCCGTCCCAGTCTCAGGTCTTTTGCAGACATCAGGTTTTCTTCCAGAATGGTCCTGTATTTGGCTCCATCCATCTTCCCATCAATTTTAACCATCTTCCCTGTCCCTGCTGAATAAAAGCAGGCCCAAACCATGATGCTGCCCCCACTATGTTTGACAGTGGGGATGGTGTGTTCAGCTGTGTTGCTTTTACGCCAAACATAACGTTTTGCATTGTTGCCAAAAAGTTCAATTTTGGTTTCATCTGACCAGAGCACCTTCTTCCACATGTTTGGTGTGTCTCCCAGGTGGCTTGTGGCAAACTTTAAACGACACTTTTTATGGATATCTTTAAGAAATGGCTTTCTTCTTGCCACTCTTCCATAAAGGCCAGATTTGTGCAATATACAACTGATTGTTGTCCTATGGACAGAGTCTCCCACCTCAGCTGTAGATCTCTGCAGTTCATCCAGAGTGATCATGGGCCTCTTGGCTGCATCTCTGATCAGTCTTCTCCTTGTATGAGCTGAAAGTTTAGAGGGACGGCCAGGTCTTTGTAGATTTGCAGTGGTCTGATACTCCTTCCATTTCAATATTATCGCTTGCACAGTGCTCCTTGGGATGTTTAAATCTTTTTGTATCCAAATCTGGCTTTAAACTTCTTCACAACAGTATCTCGGACCTGCCTGGTGTGTTCCTTGTTCTTCATGATGATCTCTGCGCTTTTAACGGACCTCTGAGACTATCACAGTGCAGGTGCATTTATACGGAGACTTGATTACAGACAGGTGAATTGTATTTATCATCATTAGTCATTTAGGTCAACATTGGATCATTCAGAGATCCTCACTGAACTTCTGGAGAGAGTTTGTTGCACTGAAAGTAAAGGGGCTGAATAATTTTGCACGCCCAATTTTTCAGTTTTTGATTTGTTAAAAAAGTTTGAAATATCCAATAAATGTCGTTCCACTTCATGATTGTGTCCCACTTGTTGTTGATTCTTCACAAAAAAAATACAGTTTTATATCTTTATGTTTGAAGCCTGAAATGTGGCAAAAGGTCGCAAAGTTCAAGGGGGCCGAATACTTTTGCAAGGCACTGTATTACTATACAGACACAATTATTATATATACAGACACAATTACTAAAACTCAAACTGACGGTTACTAGTGTATTACTACTGAGACGTAGCCTGAATCAACAGCTTTTTTATATTTGGACCAAAGAACATCTTCAGTCGATAGACACTGTTATAAATTACAACAGTTCCACACGTGGTTGTTAGTTACTGGGTGTCCTAGAAAACAGTCTGTAGTAAAACCCCTCAACCCTTATTTATGAGGTGCAGGGCTGGACAAAAACTAGGCCTACTTGTAACTAGGGCTGACACATACTTTTCTATTGGTTCAGTGACCTAGAAAACACTTCACACTTTTATCATGTCACTATAGAGTACAGTAATACATCCTATACTCAAAGATCCTAAAATGACCTCCTTGTATTAGTATCCACCCATGTCGACCATAATTGAATCGGGCTCAACCAGTCCCTCAGCCAATCTAATGGGACTCATACAGCAGAGAGTTGTATCCCAAATGGCACCCTATTCCCTTTATAGCGCACTACTTTTGAGCCCTGTGGGCCCTGGTCAAAAGTGATGCACTTACAGGGAATAGGGTCAGTGCATATTTAATACAGTGCATAGATTTCCATCGACAGTTTTGATGAATCTATGTATAAACTATGTTTAAACCTGTGTGGAGAGGAGCCTATAGTAAAAAAGCATTAATGGAATGGGATATGAAATCTGTGCTGAAACCTCTCAGTAAATAGTCATGCTGTAATTGCATAGAGGGATCTGAGGATGAGGATAGTAAAACAAACATGTGTGTGTGTGTGTGTGTGTGTGTGTCCATCCATGCAAGTGTCAAACAAGTGGAGTGTCAGTAGAACACATTGCATGTACAGTGTTTACCATACAGTGCCCCCTGTGGGTCCTGTTGGGAATTGCTCTAGTTTTGGAGTAATCATCTTTGAGAGAGGCAGAGCTACAGAGCTAGCAGATTGCTGTCTGAACAGGGAGAACCAGCAAGCCAGTGAGGCAGGTCCCAAGAGCTGTGGTCAGATCTTCCTAGAAGAGAAAACTCATTAATGAATAGATGGAATTTTAAGATTACTGGAGGAGAGGTGGAATAAGGGATACTCATGCCCACACAAGCGAGCGTGCACGCGTGCACACACACACACACACACACACACACACACACACACACACACACACACACACACACAGTATATTGTGTACTGTATGTCCTATTGGGTGAATATCAGTGTTATTACTATGCATGTTGCATACTACTGTACCTTCTTCCAATTACTTATTTTTTTGTATTTGACTTATTATTGATATTGATATTGTGCTGCAGTGTTGAGGGAGCGAGCGCATAAGCATTTCACTGCACCTTTTATACCCTGCTGTACTGTGTACATGACAACTAAAATATGATTTGATTTGACACACACACACACACACACACACACACATACACCTTCATTGACATGGTGTTCTCCCCACGCTCAGTAGACCGAGGTAAATCTCTGACGGACTACCCATAACCCCCCATGGTGACTGTAAAGCATTGTTTTGCTCCATGATCTTTAATCAATACAGGCTTACCCCTCCGTTACCTCCAGGGAGAATTCTATCTGATTCTCTGGGTGAAGCGTAATGGAACTGTAAATAGATAAAGCAGACAGAAAGCTAAACACGACATCTTTCTGACTGAAAAACTAAAGATATTGCAAGAACCCATAGTTGACAAATACTGTGTCAGAATGGAGATTGGATGTTGATCCTGATTGCTTAGCAGTGCCTGACAAGTGCCTATAAATTGTTGTCTGTCATACAAGATTATTAAAATGGCAGTTGCTTTGATTGACAGAATAATGATACATCCTGATGAGCTCCGTATGTTGTCTCCATCTAAGTTTGAATTGTCCGATAGTTGTTGTTTCACTCTCTGAACCCTCCGGACGGTGCATACAATAGAATAGTTGAGACTGGAAATGAATCCAGGAAGTCTTTTGTCCAGATGATCCCCAGGTCACCTACCCTGATTTGGGCCTGACACAGCTCCAGGTTCTTTTTTTAAAGACATAATACGTACAGTACCTGTAGATTGAACGTCCATAAAATGTTTAAGTAACATACTGCTTCAACGAAGGGGCTGTAACAGACAGGTGCACTGTGGTTAATTGGTGTGTACATCAAAAACTCCATACAGTCAGGCTATCGTCTGTGATCCTGTCAAACACATCATGCCTCCAGGAAAAGCATGTGAGCAACATTTATAACATCTATACTATCCAGCAGGCAGGAATGAAAAACATGTTCAAAATAACCAGTGACTTCATTTATTAACGAAGTAGAGACAGTGATTGCCACTATGTCCTGAAGGGTAGAGAGGGTGTCTTCTGAAGAGTGTAACAGTACAAACATGAACATCTCACCTCTCAGTTTGAATGCTAACACACTAACAATAACTAACAGTTGACCTCTACAGGGTATACCGGGCCCGGTGTGACCTGAAATAACTCAATCCCCTCCAATTCGCTACACCAGTCAGTGGTTCAACCCCACGACCTCAGGTATTCATATTAATATTCATCACCTACATACCATAACACCATGGTTGCATCCCCAATGGCACCCCTTTCCCTATGTACTACTTTGGATCAGGGCTTGGCAAAAGGTAATGCACCATACAGGAAATGGGGTGCCATTTGGGACGCAGGCCATCTATCCTATCTCGCTCTCATAAACAAATCTAACGTGAAGAGAGTTTTCAATATCAAAGCTGCAGCTGCCTCAACCTCTGATAGAATGTCTCAGTCCAGACTGGAGTCAGGAATAGGAAGGATTTCTCTTGTACACGTTTTCACTGCAGTTACATGGTGGATTTATTGACTTTATCTCTGCGTTGTTCATTGGCTCTGCGCTTATGAAGAATTCATCCATAGTGCCTAGCTGCTGAAGCGGAGGAAGAAGAGCGAAAGAAGACAAAGAGAGTCAGAAACGTCATCTTGTTCCTGTCGCTGCTGTGAATCTCTCACCACCTGCGCCCAGTGTTCAATATTTTATAACCCTTTCACCAAAAATCATATATGTTCAAATGTAATCCCAGATATGAAGATGATATATCCACATTGTCAAAACATGAGTATTTTTGGTCACTTTCCAGTGTAATTATGTCCATTTAATTTGTTTCATCCATATTTGGTGCTAAAAAAAAATATCTGATTTTATTATTTTATCAAGATAGTACCCGTGTATGCACGGCAGAACTGCCAGCCATCAAATGAAAGTATTATCTTCAACCTGGACTACTTAGAGAGCAGCAGTCTGCATCAGATACAAATAAATTGAATACTAATACTTCAATCCTCTCTCTCTCTCTCTCTCTGTCTCTCTCTCTCTCTCTCTCCCTCTCTCTATCTCTCTCTCCCTCTCTCTATCTCTCTCTCTCTCTCCCTCTCTCTCTCTCTCTCTCTCTCTCTCTCTCTCTCTCTCTCTCTCTCTCTCTCTCTCTCCCTCTCTCTCTCTCTCGCTCTCTCTCGGTCTCTCTCTCTCTCTCTCCCTCTCTCTCTCTCTCGCTCTCTTTCCTCCCATCTTTCTGACACACAGCATGGTGACAGGTATCAAAGCTGAGTGCCTTGTCAGAACATCAGTATATCTGATCAGCGTCGCTCTGATTTAAGAACCTAAGTGGAATTAAGATTTGCTGATCTGGCATTTCTTCTTTGAAATTTCAAACAGTTCCAGCTTTAAGCCTGTCTGGCTGCCTCTTAAAAGAAAAGCAGGGTTTTTGAGGAGATTTCCATAGGAGAACCGAGGGACCAGAGGGACCTAAACTAGGCATGGGCTTACTCACATCAACAGACACACACACAGATCTGAGAAGGTGGCTGACTGTGAACGTAGACTTGGAGATAAAAATATCAAGAGGTGTCTGTGGGGGGTCTTGTAGGAAGTGAGGTGTTTTGATAACAGAAGGATCAAAGATAGTTAGGAGAAGGATGTGGCTTTGAAGTTCAATATTTGATCTAAGCTTAATTGTGAGATGAGAAACGGAACCATCATTTAAAGATTATAGACTCCAACCGAAACTCTTTGATCATAATCTCTGTATTGTAAGCATATGAAATAAGCATATGAAATATCATTGTTCTGCCTGCATCGTTACAGCATTTTACAGTATTAAGTCAATGTCCAATTTGAGATTTGTGGAATGTATGTTGTGTGTGTTGGTGTGTGTGTGTGTGTGTGTGCGCGTCATTTGCTGTGGGAGCTGGCTGACAGTGTCCACCATGACTAAGCCTTGCTATAATGATGGCCATCTGGAATCACCAATCACACAAAGAAGTCTTGAGGTGAAAACACATTCCAAAAACAGTAGAACACACACTTCAACGTGAGCTGGGAACATGACACAAATAGTGCACACAGGGTCGTGCTAAACAAATAACTTTCCTCTGTTGTTTTCCTTCAGGAGTTTTCTCAGTCTATCATTTACACAAGAAAGAGATGTGTGATCAAAGTAGAAGTAGACTACGACACGCTTCAAAATAACCTTGATGCATCTCACACTCGTTTTCAAACACGTTCAACAAGCATTGTTGTTTGTTATACTGAAATGACTTTTCTGTGGTGGCATCACACCCTAAAGCACTAGCTTCTCCCAGAGCAGATTAAGTTAGCTAGCGTCTCACAGAGTAGATTAAGTTCGCTAGCTTCTCACAAAGTAGATTAAGTTAGCTAGCTTCTCACAAAGTAGATTAAGTTAGCTAGCTTCTCCCAGAGCAGATTAAGTTAGCTAGCGTCTCACAGAGTAGATTAAGTTCGCTAGCTTCTCACAAAGTAGATTAAGTTAGCTAGCTTCTCACAAAGTAGATTAAGTTAGCTAGCTTCTCACAGAGCAGATTAAGTTAGCTAGCGTCTCACAGAGTAGATTAAGTTCGCTAGCTTCTCACAAAGTAGATTAAGTTAGCTAGCTTCTCACAGAGTAGATTAAGTCAGCTAGCTTCTCACAGAGTAGATTAAGTCAGCTAGTTTCTCACAAGCAGTAGATTGAGTCAGCTAGCTTCTCACCTGTAGTAGATCAGACCTATTAACAGACTGTGTTCTCAGTGCTCTGCTGCCTTAGGGTAGTGACTATGAGTCACACACAGTCTGAGCTCAGTCTCTAGCTTTGTGCCTTCCTGTAGGCTATGTGTCCTAGCAGACCTGGCTTCTCATGCAACAGACCCAGGTAGGCTTTTAGAACAAGGAAAATATATTCACTCAAACAAGGCACTGTCCTATTACAAATCTGAGCAGCATGCGGCCACAAAAATGCAAAGTGTTGTTTGGCAGTAAATATAACCTGTAATGTTCCGGTAAAACACTACGTGCACTACAATTCTATCCATTCTATCCAGAATTTGTTCTTAACTGACTTGCCTAGTTAAATAAACATAAAATAAAATACAAAATATAAAAAAATATAGCCTCACTTCTGTTATTTTATTGTTGCTCCTTAATTTCTATTTTGTATTTTATTTAATTTTTTATTTCAGTTTATTTTAGTAACTACTTTCTTTACACTTATTTTTCTTAACTGCATTGTTGTTTAATGGCTTGTAAGTAAGCATTTCACAGTAAGGTCTATAGCTGTTATACATATTCAGCGCATGTGACGAATAAAATTTGATTTGAAATACTGTGTGTATCTCTTAAACATTGGTGCATTCACCTCACACACTTTTCACACCCTAATGCAAACTCTACACCTGCAGTCTGGCTGACAGACTCATTGATGGAGATAAGGAGGACATCAGAGAGACTATGTTAGAGCTCAGTAGGGTATTAGCAGGACCCTGTTATATCTTGTGGTTCAGATGAATAGGTCTCAAGTGATTGGGGTTGTGTCCCAAATGGCACCCTATTCCCTATGTAGTGCATTACTTTTGACCAGGGCTCTAAATAGGGAATAGGGTGCCATTTGGGATGCACACAAGGTCCAGAGGGGAGCAGGGCAGCCTTTGACCAGTAGAGAGGAGGAGGAGGATAGGAAAACAGGATGGTGGAGGAGAGGAAGACAGGATGGTGGATGGTGGAGGAGAGGAAGACAGAATGGTGGTGAAGAGGAAGAAGGGATGGTGGAGGAGAGGAAGACAGGATGGTGGTGAAGAGGAAGACAGGATGGTGGAGGAGAGAAATACATGATGATGTAGGAGAGGAAGACAGGATGGTGGATGGTGGAGGAGAGGAAGACAGGATGGTGTAGGAGAGGAAGACAGGATGGTGGATGGTGGAGGAGTGGAAGACAGGATGGTGTAGGAGAGGAAGACAGGATGGTGGATGGTGGAGGAGAGGAAGACAGGATGGTGGTGAAAAGGAAGATGGGATGGTGGAGGAGAGGAAGACAGGATGGTGGTGAAGAGGAAGACGGGATGGTGGGGAGGAAGACAGGATGGTGGAGGAGAGGAAGACAGGATGGTGGTGGAGAGGAAGAAAGGATGGTGGAGGAGAGGAAGACAGGATGGTGGATGGTGGAGGAGAGGAAGACAGGATGGTGGATGGTGGAGGAGAGGAAGACAGGATGTAGAGGAGAGGAAAACAGGATGGTGGAGGAGAGGAAGACAGGATGGTGGAGGAGAGGAAGACAGGATGGTGGTGGAGAGGAAGACAGGATGGTGGTGGAGAGGAAGACAGGATGGTGGAGGAGAGGAAGACAGGATGGTGGAGGAGAGGAAGACAGGATGGTGGAGGTGAGGAAGACAGGATGGTGGAGGAGAGGAAGACAGGATGGTGGAGGAGAGGAAGACATGATGGTGGAGGAGAGGAAGACAGGATGTAGAGGAGAGGAAGACAGGATGTAGAGGAGAGGAAGACAGGAGGGTGGAGGAGAGGAAGACAGGATGGTGGTGGAGAGAAAGACAGGATGGTGGAGGAGAGGAAGACATGCTGGTGGAGGAGAGGAAGACAGGATGTAGAGGAGAGGAAGACAGGATGGTGGTGGAGAGGAAGACAGGAGGGTGGAGGAGAGGAAGACAGGATGGGGGAGGGGAGGAAGACAGGATGGTGAAGGAGAGGAAGAGATGATGGTGGAGGAGAGGAAGACAGGATGGGGAGGAGAGGAAGACAGGATGGTGGAGGAGAGGAAGAGATGATGGTGGAGGAGAAGGAATGAGTGGTACTGGCAGCAGGGCATGGTGAGACAGATGGTCTTGAGGGTCCATATGGGTGGGCAGAGTGTGTGTGTGTGTGTGTGTGTGTGTGTGTGTGTGTGTGTGCGTGTGTGTGTGTGTGTGTGTGTGTGTGTGTGTGTGTGTGTGTGTGTGTGTGTGTGTGTGTGTGTGCTGGAGACGTGGGTGGATATCCCCTTGTGGGGTTTTCAGCCACTCTCCTGATGCCTCAGTGGGAAAAACTGACCCTCAGTGTGAGTGGTCTGTCTGGGGGAGCATGGACAAGAACACACTCCACCACCATCACCACCGTCGTGCTGGCAACACACACCAACACAACACAAAACAGCACCCACCCACGCACACACACACACGCACACGCACACACGGTGCATGAGTCAGACAGAAAAACAGAGAAGTCGTGTGAAGACCAGATTGGACACTCATTCCAGGATTATTTTGAGATGAGAATTTCTTAAGTACAAGTCGCATCCAGCTAATTACTTTTCAAGATAGTCTTGAGAAGAACAAGGTAGGTTTAGAAGTGTATAAGTTGAACTAAAAGTGACGCTGAAGAATTGATTGCATTTTCCATGAGAAGTATAGAATGAACCAGCTGACCTAAATAATAATGGGGTCTAGAATGGATAAGAGAGAACAATGAGAGAAAAAAAAATGTACTCCATTTTCTATGAGACGTATAGAATGAAGTAAAACAGACACATAGTGTACAGCTCCATGAGTAACAGGTCAGCAACAGAGAGACCTTATCAGAGACAGAAGACTGGACAGGATGGATTTAGTACGTCAACTAACATTTTGACTATTTCTCATGCCCAGTAGTTATAAAGGAAACATAAATAACTCTCTGCGTCAGAAATTACACCCAAATTCCTTATGGCCCCTAGTTAAATGTAGTGCACTATGAAGGGAATAGGGTTCCACTTGGGACATACACACTGTCTCATCTCGTGTGAATGATGACAGCTAAAGAGCCATTAAATAACCGTGACAGACCGTTACCGTAATGACATTCACATTCACTCAAACTCGTTTCAACTTTAGTCTGCATGTTAAATTGCACCCTATTCCCTATGTAGTGCACTACGTTTGACCTGGGCCTACAGGATGGAATTTGGGATGCTGCATTACTCTTTGTTTGGTTCTCTGCATATTCTCTGCACTATTAGGAAGTAATACCCTGGGATCAGCGTCACAGTGACAGCCTCTATGGCATTAAACAATGGGTGCTAGATTTGAGGTGAAGGGAATCACTTTGGCTACATGACAGAATATCCTGGACAGGCAGCCAGGCATGGGTCGCGGACATATGCTACGGCCCAAATGGCACCCTATTCCTTGTATAGTGCACTACTTTTGATCAGGGCCCATTATTGAACTATGTAGGCAATAGGGTGCCATTTGGGATGCAGGCACAGATGATAAAGTGTGAAACAGTCATGAACACAGGATCAGAGACAAATGAGCTTATAGGCCTATTTCTGAAAGGAGGTTTGAAAGGAAGGAGCGCATAATGAAATGTATAATTTATCCAGAGATTCTACAGGGCACTATAAAATAAACATGAGAAAGAAATAGAATGTTAATCTGCTTCTGGCTAGGAACATATAGAAAACAGCCATTTGTTTCAGTCACAGTGCTGTCACGTGTGTGTGTGTGTGTGTGTGTGTGTGTGTGTGTGTGCGTGTTTGTGTGTGTGTGTGTGTTTGTGTGTGTGTGTGTGTGTGTGTGTGTGTGTGTGTGTGTGTGTGTGTGTGTGTGTGTGTGTGTGTGTGTGTGTGTGTGTGTGTGTGTGCGTGCGCGTGTGTGTAGGGGGAAGGAGGAGGGTGTGTTGGGGATGAGGAAACATGACAGGTGACAAATGAAGGAATGACAGACATGAGTCAGGGTGAGATGGTAAACAGACCCATGCCCACTCCCACTCTCTTGTAACAACGAGAGAGCGACAGAGAGAGAGCGAGAAAGAGAGGGAGTAGAAAGGGAGTTATATACAGGGCAGGAACAAAGAAGAAAAAATATGAAGATAACTATGATAAGGAGGGAAGGAGGGTGTGACTATTTTCTTACTATGACTAAACGGTCTCCAGAGATGAACTCTTGAACTATCAATCAATGCTCAGGCTGGGTCAGATCCCAGCCACTGTCAAAATCCATAATCAAAGATCCAGCGCTGTGCCAAAAGATGCTTAATCTGTGTTTTTCTGTTAGAGGAGAGAGAATGTGTGCAGCCCCAGAGCCTGTGGCATGCAGGGAAAGAGCATGGCCATGCATATTTAACAACTACACTGAGAGGAGAGGAGAGAAGAGAAGGAGGGAGCCAAAAGTTTGGTGCTGGTGCTCTACCTCTCATTTTCTCTCGCTATCTCTCTCTCACACACACACACACACACACAGGTCCATAGGTCATGCTCGCAGGCTATGATAGGATGGTTTGCTTTTTGTTTGCGTGTGTGTGCATGCATATGTGTGTATGAATGTGGGTTTGTTTGTGTTATGTAGAGGTATATCCACCACTCTACTGCATGTGTCACAGTCCAAGACGTTTGGGTGACAGAATGACGGAGACACGCAGTACAGCAGAACAAGCGATCTCGAGATAATACATTTCCCATCCTGCTCGGGATTCTGTGACTGTTAATTTGAGGGGTCTATCCAGAGCTAATCAAAGAGATGTTCCGTTCTAACATAAAACACCAGCCATTCATACCACTCTGAATCCCTGCTAATGCAAATAGGCTACTCAATAAAAACACTTGAGCCTAGCACAAATTGACTGGCCAGTGAACTTTGTGAAGGCTCGGCTCTAAGGCTGTTTAGGATCAAAACAAGTTTCAACATCAACTAAATCACAAAGCTTCAACTCAATTTTCTGTCCCTGTTACTTGTGTTGGTGAAATCTATCATTGTTTTCTGAGCTCTTTTTCCAAGTCAGGCTACAAAGTGATCATAGAGCTGCTGACGGTATGTCGATCGGGACACAAATACCCGTTTGGATAAATAGATTGTTTTCATCTTAATAATGACCCATGTATGGGAGAGGCTGTGTGGGTTTTAAAGTGATGTTCTCTTCTAACAGCTGAAAGTTTCAGATCAATAGATGGCTCAGTGTTGTTTACGAGTGCCAAACTACCTCCGCATTGCACACATAAAACACACACACACACGCGCACACACAGGCTGGGGAATACAATAAGACATTACACAAATAGAGAACACACACTAAGGAATACATCCAATCTCGTACTGATCACACTCAGCCCAGCCTGATTACAAACAACTTAAAGTGTGCTCATGTATTGATTCATCTAAAGTAGAAATTAAACAGTTGTTGGTCCTGGTATTGAACAGAAAACACTGTGTATTAACATGATGAATAGATAAACTGTTCAGAAACATATTCTATTCTTATTTACAATTAAAGTTATTCCAAAATGACGCAATACATTATTTACCATTCATTTCTATTGGGCACAACATTATTGTCACGGCAGATTTCCTCCTCTTCCTCTGAAGAGGTGAAACAAGGATCGGACCAATATACGGCCTGGTAAGTGTCCATGGTATTTAATATGAAAACTCAACATGAACACAAATACAAAACAACAAAGTGAACTGGCAATGAAACAGTCCCGAGTGGCACAAACACTGACACAGGAAACAATCACCCACCAAAATACCCAAAGAAGGGAAGGGTCTGGGTGGGCGTCTGTCCACGGTGGCGGCTCTGGCGCGGGACGTGGACCCCACTACACCATAGTCTTAGTCCATTTTTGTGGCCTCCTAGGAACAGCGACCCTTGCCGCCGACCCTGACCTGGGAACCCTAATAAATGGGCCCACAGGACAGGGACACCTCTGGACTAAACAAACTCCTACAGACTGAGGGGCAGCTCCGGACTGAGGGGCAGCTCAGGGCTGAGGGGCAGCTCAGGACTGAGGGGTAGCTCAGGACTGAGGGGTAGCTCAGGACTGAGGGGTAGCTCAGGACTGAGGGGTAGCTCAGGACTGAGGGGTAGCTCAGGACTGAGGGGTAGCTCAGGACTGAGGGGTAGCTCAGGCTGGTTGATGGCTCTGGCAGCTTCTGGCTGACTGACGGCTCTGGCGGCTCCTGGCTGACTGACGGCTCTGGCGGCTCCTGGCTGGCTGACGGCTCTGGCGGCTCCTGGCTGGCTGACGGCTCTGGCGGCTCCTTGCTGGCTGATGGCTCTGGCGGCTCCTGGCTGGCTGATGGCTCTGGCAGCTCCTGGCTGGCTGACGGATCTGGCGGCTCCTGGCTGGCTGACGGCTCTGGCGGCTCCTGGCTGGCTGATGGCTCTGGCAGCTCCTGGCTGGCTGACGGCTCTGGCGGCTCCTGGCTGGCTGACGGCTCTGGCGACTCCTGGCTGGCTGACGGCTCTGGCAACTCCTGGCTGACTGGCGGCTCTGGCGGCTCCATGCTGACTGGCAGCTCCATGCTGACTGGCGGCTCTGGCGGCTCCATGCAGACTGGCGGCTCTGGCGGCTACATGCAGACTGGCGGCTCCATGCAGACTGGCGGCTCTGGCGGCTCAGGACAGACTGGCGGCTCTGTCGGTTCAGGACAGGCGGGAGACTCTAGCAGCTCTGGACAGGCGGGAGACACTAGCAGCTCTGGAGAGACGGGAGAATCTGGCGGCACTGGAGAGAAGGAAGGCTCTGACAGCGCTGGACAGGCGGGAGCACCTGTAGGGATGAGACGGAGAGACAGCCTGGTGCGGGGGGTTGCCACCGGAGGGCTGGTGCGTGGAGGTGGCACTGGATAGACCGGACCGTGCAGGCGCACTGGAGCACCGAGCCTGCCCAACCTTACCTGGCTGAATGCTCCCGGTCGCCATGCCAGTGCGATGAGGTGGAATAGCCCGCACTGGGCGGTGCAGGCGAACGGGGGACACCATGCGTAAGGCTGGTGCCATGTATGCTGGCCCGAGGAGACGCACTGGAGACCAGATGCGTAGAGCCGGCTTCATGGCACCTGGCTCGATGCTCAACCTAGCACGGCCGATACGAGGAGCTGGAATGTACCACACCGGGCTAAGCACGCGTACTGGGGACACCGTGTGCTCCACCGCACAACACGGTGCCTGACCAGTACAACGCCCTCTCTCACTCCGGTAAGCACGGGAAGCTGGCGCAGGACTCCTACCTGCGTTAGCCACACTCCCCGTGTTCCCACCCCCCAAGTAATTGTTGGGGCTGCCTCTCGGGCTTCCTACCGCGCCGCCGTGCTGACTCCATTCGCTGGTATCCCTCCTCACACTGCTCCAGAGAATTCCAGGTGGGCTCTGGCACTCTCCCTGGGTCGGCCGCCCACCTGTCTATCTCCTCCCAAGTAGTGACCTCGTCCAGATCTCGTTCCCAAGTCCATAAGTCCTCCTCTGAAGAGGTGAAACAAGGATCGGACCAATATGCGGCGTGGTAAGTGTCCATGGTATTTAAAGTGAACTGGCAACGAAACAGTCCCGTGTGGCACAAACACTGACACAGGAAACAATCACCCACCAAAATACCCAAAGAACATGGCTGCCTAAATCAGAGACAACGATAAGCAACTGCCTCTAATTGAGAACCAATCTAGGCAAACCATAGACTTACATAAACACCTAGAAAGGGCCCAGCCCCATAAACATACAAAACCCCTAGACAAGACCAAACACATACATCACCCATGTCACACCCTGACCTAACCAAAATAACAAGGAAAACAAAGAACACTAAGGTCAGGGTGTGACAATTTTCCAAAACACAACCTAAACAAACTGAAATGTGTTGTAGAGTCACAAGCTTGTTGTGGTTATTGTGTGCTCGGAATATGGGACCAATACTAAATTGTTGACTAAATGTAATACAATATGAGTGAATTTGTCCCCAAAATGAAGACACCTTCAAATGGGGGGACTAGATACATAGTGTTTTTATTTCAAAACGGAAAGTCAGATATGTATGAAAATACCCTCAGATAAAAGGTGACATTATAATGTCGTCTCATATAAAACATTTGATCTTAAATCCAAAATGCTGGAGTACAGAACAAATCTAAAGAAATACGTAGGGGAGTGTATACGCCTGTAATACAATGACATTATATTAACTTAAATTCAATAAAACTTTAGTCTAAGCTAACATCTGATATTTTTAGCAGCTTCATCATAAGCTTTATCAGCTTTCCTGTTTTGGCACTGTGGAGTAGTATTCCACAGGTAATTGCACCAGGTACTAAATATAGACTCATGTATTATAAAACATACACCCTGTGAATACCACATTCCAGTAGAAGCAACAGTGCAGTTCAGGTTTTGTTGGTTTGAAAACATTCATCAGGGAAATGGAGAGCATGTTTCTTTTTATGTGCTCATCTTCCCTCCCTCTCCTCCCTCTTTCCTCTCTCCCCTCCTCTCTCCCTTCTGTCTTTCCTCTCTTCCCTCCTCTCTCCCCACCCTCCCTTCCTTCTTTCCTCTCTCCCCTCCCTGCTCCCCTGCCGCTTTCCTCTCTACCCTCCTCTCTCCCGTGCCTCTTTCCTCTTTCCCCTCCTCTCTCCCCTGCCTGATTCCTCTCTCCCCTCCTCTCTCCCGACCATCCCCTCCCTCTTTTCTCTCTCCTCTTCCTCTTTCCTCTCTCCCACTCCTCTCACACCCTTCCCCATTCACCCCCCCTCTTTCACCCACTCTCCCCTCCCTCTTTTCTTTCCCCACCTCCTTCCACTTTCTCTCCTCTCCTCTCCCTCTCTCTCCTCCCAACCTCTCCTCTTTCTATCTCTTCTTCTCTCTCCTACTCCTCTCTCCCCTCACTGGCTCCCTCCATCTCAACACACCTACCCTTTCCTCTCCCAAATTCCACGTTCCCTCCCCCCCTGTCTTCCCTTCCTCCCTGTTCTCCATCCATACTTTTCCTCCCTCCCTGTCCACCAATTCTCACCTTCCTCTCTCTCTCTCCCGGTCCACCCTCCCTCCATGTCCTCCCTCTCTCTCTCTCTTACTCTCTTTCTCTCTCTCTACTCTCTCTCACTCTCTCTCTGCCTGCCTGTCCTCCATCTCCCCCTCCCGCTCACTTTCTGCATCTGTCATCCTCCTATCTGCAGTCAGCCAGCCCTGTGCTGCTCTGTGAGGGCCTGTCTCCTCTCCTGTGGAGTGTTGCAGCTCTTAGAGGAGAACAATGGGAATTGGGCTCATTTCAGCTATGCATAATTCATCACAACCAGGCACCAGTGCTCCTTAAAGACCTAACTCATTCTCTCACACACACACACACACACACACACACACACACACACACACACACACACACACACAAACACACAAACACACAAACACACACACACAAACACATACGCACGCACACACACACACATACTCGCTCTCTCTCTCACACTCGCAATCAGTCTCTTCACCTCTCTCTCTCTGCTTCTACATTTCTAAGCTAGAAATATTCTCAACCCTGTGTGTGCGCATTTATGAATTGTAACTGTTGTGGGTATCATATTTTGTCAGATGTCGTATTTACAGTACCAGTCAAATAACACATATGGAATCACGTAGTAAACAAAAAAGTGTTAAATAAATCAAAATATATTTTTGATTTGAGATTCTTCAAAGTAGCCAGCCTTTGCCTTCATGACAGCTTTGCACGCTTTGCATTCTCTCAACCAGCTCCACCTGGAATGATTTTCCAACAGTTTTGAAGGAGTTCATATGAGCACATATGGTTTTTGAACTCATCCCACTCATCCCAAACCATCTTAGTTGTGTTGAGGTCGGGTGATTGTGGAGGCCAGGTCGTCTGATGCACTCCTCCATCACTCTCCTTCTTGGTCAATTATCCCTTTCACTGCCTGGAGAACTGTTGGGTCATTGTCCTGTTGAAAAACAAATGATAGTCCCACTAAGCGAATATGTGGACAACTACAAATACCTAGGTGTCTGGTTAGACTGTAAACTCTGTAAAGTCTCCTTCCAGACTCACATTATTAAGCATCTCTAATCCAAAATTAAATCTAGAATTGGCTTCCTATTTCACAACAAAGCCTCTTCACTTCACTACTACCCACCACTGTGATCTGTATGCTCTCATCGGCAGGCCCTCGCTTCATATTCATCGCCAAACCCACTGGCTCCAGGTCATCTATAAGTCTTTGCTAGGTAAAGCCCTGCCTTATCTCAGCTCACTGGTCACCATAGCAGCACCCACCAGTAGCACGCACTCCAGCAGGTATATTTCATTGGTCACCCCCAAAGCCAATTCCTCCTTTGCCCGCCTTTCCTTCCAGTTCTCTGCTGCCAATGACTGGAACGAATTGAAAAAAATCACTGAAGCTGGAGACTCATATCTCCCTCACGAACTTTAAGCATCAGCTGTCAAAGCAACCTACAGATCATTGCACCTGTACATAGCCCACCTGCAAATAGCCCATCCAACTACCCATCCCCATATTGTTTTTTTTTTGTTTTTTTGCTCCTTTGCACCCCAGTATCTCTACTTGCACATTCATCTTCTGCACATCTATCACTCCAGTGTTAAATTGCTAAATTGTAATTACTTTGCCACTGCGGCCTATTTATTATTTATTGCCTCCCTAATCTTACCTCATTTGTACACACTGTATATAGACTTTTCAATTGTGTTATTGACTTTACGTTTGTTTATTCCATGTGTAACTCTGTGTTGTTGTTTGTGTCACACTGCTTTGCTTTATCTTGGCCAGGTCGCGGTTGAAAATGAGAACTTGTTCTCAACCAGTCTACCTGGTTAAATAAAGGTGAAATAAAATAAATAGAAAAATAAAAAGCGCACCAAACCAGATGGGATGGTGTGTCTCTGCAGAATGCTGTGGTAGACATGCTGGATAAGTGTGCCTTGAATTCTAAATAAATCACAGACAGTGTCACCAGCAAAGCACCCCCACACCATCACACCTCCTCCTCCATGCTTCACGTGGGAACCCCACATGCGGAAATCGTCCGTTCACGTACTCCGCGTCTCACAAAGACACGGCGATTGGAACCAAAAATCTCAAATGTGGGCTCATCAGACCAAAGGACAGATTTTCACCGGTCTAATGTCCATTGTTCATGTTTCTTGGCCCAAGCAAGTCTCTTCTTCTTATTGGTGTCCTTTAGTAGTGGTTTCTTTGCAGCAATTCGACCATGAAGGCCTGACTCCTCTGAACAGTTGATGTTGAGATGTGTCTGTTACTTGAACTCTGTGAAGCATTTATTTGGGCGGCAATTTCTGAGGCTGGTAACTCCAATGAACTTATCCTCTGCAACAGAGCTAACTCTGAGGCTTTCTTTTCTTTGTGGCAGTCCTCATAAGAGCCAGTTTTGAAGAAACTTTAAAAGTTCTGGACATTTTCCGTATTGACTGACCTTCATGTCTTTAAGTAATGATGGACTGTCCTTTCATATATTTAGATTGTTTAACACTTTTTTGGTTACTACATGATCCCATTTGTGTTATTTCATAGTTTTGATGTCTTCACTATTATTCTACAATGTAGAAAATAGTAAAAATAAAGAAAAACCCTTGCATGAGTAGGTGTGTCCAAACTTTTGCTTAGTACTGTACTTACAGTGCCTTGCGAAAGTATTCGGCCCCCTTGAACTTTGCGACCTTTTGCCACATTTCAGGCTTCAAACATAAAGATATAAAACTGTATTTTTTTGTGAAGAATCAACAACAAGTGGGACACAATCATGAAGTGGAACGACATTTATTGGATATTTCAAACTTTTTTAACAAATCAAAAACTGAAAAATTGGGCGTGCAAAATTATTCAGCCCCTTTACTTTCAGTGCAGCAAACTCTCTCCAGAGGTTCAGTGAGGATCTCTGAATGATCCAATGTTGACCTAAATGACTAATGATGATAAATACAATCCACCTGTGTGTAATCAAGTCTCCGTATAAATGCACCTGCACTGTGATAGTCTCAGAGGTCCGTTAAAAGCGCAGAGAGCATCATGAAGAACAAGGAACACACCAGGCAGGTCCGAGATACTGTTGTGAAGAAGTTTAAAGCCGGATTTGGATACAAAAAGATTTCCCAAGCTTTAAACATCCCAAGGAGCACTGTGCAAGCGATAATATTGAAATGGAAGGAGTATCAGACCACTGCAAATCTACCAAGACCTGGCCGTCCCTCTAAACTTTCAGCTCATACAAGGAGAAGACTGATCAGAGATGCAGTCAAGAGGCCCATGATCACTCTGGATGAACTGCAGAGATCTACAGCTGAGGTGGGAGACTCTGTCCATAGGACAACAATCAGTCGTTATTGCACAAATCTGGCCTTTATGGAAAGCCATTTCTTAAAGATATCCATAAAAAGTGTTGTTTAAAGTTTGCCACAAGCCACTTGGGAGACACACCAAACATGTGGAAGAAGGTGCTCTGGTCAGATGAAACCAAAATTGAACTTTTTGGCAACAATGCAAAACGTTATGTTTGGCGTAAAAGCAACACAGCTGAACACACCATCCCCACTGTCAAACATGGTGGTGGCAGCATCATGGTTTGGGCCTGCTTTTCTTCAGCAGAGACAGGGAAGATGGTTAAAATTGATGGGAAGATGGATGGAGCCAAATACAGGACCATTCTGGAAGAAAACCTGATGGAGTCTGCAAAAGACCTGAGACTGGGACGGAGATTTGTCTTCCAACAAGACAATGATCCAAAACATAAAGCAAAAGCAAAATCTACAATGGAATGGTTCAAAAATAAACATATCCAGGTGTTAGAATGGCCAAGTCAAAGTCCAGACCTGAATCCAATCGAGAATCTGTGGAAAGAACTGAAAACTGCTGTTCACAAATGCTCTCCATCCATCCTCACTGAGCTCGAGCTGTTTTGCAAGGAGGAATGGGAAAAAATGTCAGTCTCTCGATGTGCAAAACTGATAGAGACATACCCCAAGCGACTTACAGCTGTAATCGCAGCAAAAGGTGGCGCTACAAAGTATTAACTTAAGGGGGCTGAATAATTTTGCACGCCCAATTTTTCAGTTTTTGATTTGTTAAAAAAGTTTGAAATATCCAATAAATGTTGTTCCACTTAATGATTGTGTCCCACTTGTTGTTGATTCTTCACAAAAAAATACAGTTTTATATCTTTATGTTTGAAGCCTGAAATGTGGCAAAAGGTCGCAAAGTTCAAGGGGGCCGAATACTTTCGCAAGGCACTGTATAGAACATTTCTCACATGCATATTTATAGCTCACTGCAGGACCTGTATACATAAATCAAGATCCCCTCTCAAACACATTTAAACCAAGTCTGAACAACAACAGCAGTTTCTCTGGGGAGCAAATTAGAAGCTTTTTCCAAAGTAGATTTATAAAAGTAGTATTGTGGTAAAGCAACACTAACAAAGAATGTGAAGTGGGACAACAGAAAAGGATAGAGCCGCAGCAGGACAGTGGGGTTGCTTGGCACACGGGGCTTCCCTGGAGTTGGTTGTAAATATAGACTCCTTGGCCAGATGTGACTGCTCTGTGACTCACTGTCAATGTTTCCTCTTTGACCACATCAAATCAAATTTGTCACATGCGCCGAATACAACAGGTGTAGTAGACCTTACAGTGAAATGCTTACTTACAAGCCCTAACCAACAATGTAGATTCAAAAAAATACCCCCCCAAAAAATAAGAATAACAAATAAAAATAACAAATAATTTAAGAGCAGCAGTAAAATAACAATAGTGAGGCTATATACAGGGGGTACCGGTACAGATACGATAAACATATATAGTGAGAGGGGAGAGAGAGGGGGGATATGGGGGGAGAGGGAGATGGAGTGAGAAAGGGGGGAAAGTGGGGAGCGGGAGAGAGAGACAGAGAGAGAGGGGGGCTGGTAGATAGGGGGAGAGAGAGAGAGAGAGAGAGAGAGAGAGAGAGAGAGAGAGAGAGAGAGAGAGAGAGAGAGAGAGAGGGGGGCTGGTAGATAGGGGGAGAGAGAGAGAGAGAGAGAGAGAGAGAGAGAGAGAGAGAGAGAGAGAGAGAGAGAGAGAGAGAGAGAGAGATGGAATAAGAAATATGGGAGTGAAATTAATCCATTCCATTCTCCTCTCTTCTCCTGCAAGGTCAAAATACTCTCATGTTGGTGGGAAGTACTCCAAGACTCAACCGCCATAAAACAGAGAATAACTTTCCTTGAACAGCAGTGGATGGATCATCAAATAAATCAACACATTAGTACATAAGACAGTTATACAGTAGTTAACATACTGTACTGAATATCAGAGCCAAAGCCCAGGTGACTGTGAAACCAATATGCTGTATGCTATGCATGCATGCATGAACAATTAGGCAGCTCAGAGCTAGCATAACACAAGTCCAAGCATAAAGCACTACATCTTCAGCCAAACATATACTAAGCTGGTGCACTGATAAAAGATAGCTAGTCATTTGTCTCTGTTCCGTATCGTGTCATCTTTGGTATTTTGCCTCTTGTTTTTTTTATCCCCCCCCCCCCCCCCCCCAAAATAAAAACAATCTATAATCTAAATCTATTTATTTTCCTTGGTGCAAGGATGTGTATATATACACACATACATATACACATATCCATACATACATACATACATACACACACGTACTCAAAAACAAAATGTAAATAAAAACACAAAAAAAACATAACCCTTGCAGCAGCACTATCAAGGTTCGCTGAGACGACGGGCCAATAATTTGTTTTTATATTTTACAGTACCTTACACAACATGTATCTGCGCATTTCCCTCATCACCCCGTTCACTCTGTCCAGTTTGAAATATAGTTGAATAGTGGAGACCAGAGTCTATCAAACTTGGGCTGTCTCTTGTGGAGGTCATAAGTGAGCTTTTCAAGAGGAAGAAAGTCAACAATCTGGTCAATCCACATTTTAAATGTAGGAGGGGTATTAGAGGCCCACAATAGAATAATACATTTCTTAGCAAAGTATGTAATAATCATAAGCACATTTTCTCTGTCAGGATCAAGAACAAAGTCCTGCTGGGCATTAAGAAGATAGATACACGGGGTCATATCAAACTGTACCTCTAGTATTTTCTGTGCAGCAGTATGTATAAAATTTGTACAAAAATTTGTAATTAGATTCTTTCATTTTTACATTAGTAGAGGTGCAGTATACCCTGTTGCAAACCTCCGCCCATAACTCATCACTGATAGTCAGACCAAGGTCCTTTTCCCAGATAACATTTTCAAAGGAGTAAAGGAGGAGCCTCCTTTCTCAGAAAGGAGTCTATAGATGTAAGATATTTTGCCTTTAATGGATTGTGCTGTGACAAGAAGGGTTTCAACTTCATTCAACTGAGTTCTAAACCTCCTCTTGGAGGTAAATGAAGAAATTACATGTCTAATTTTAAGATATTTAAAAAAATAGGATCTTGGCACATCGAATTCACTGCAGTGCTCTTGAAAGGATTTCAGTGTAGTGGTTTTCTGATGAAATAGGTCTAAAAAGGTCCTGATTCCTAGAGTATGCCAAAGATTAAAGTTGGCATCCCTCAGGGCTTTTGGCAAGTCTGGGTTGCCTACTATAGGCGAGTGAGAACATATTTGGGAGGAAATGCCCAGGTATTTCTTACAGTCCCTCCACGCTAGTAGTGTGCTGTAAATCATAAAGGTTTTGGCTATGTTGCCCACTTCACTAAAGTTATTAATGAATATAATTGAGCTTAAGGGCAATGAACCACAGGATTGGGCTTCTATCTGAATCCACGTTGACTCGTCTGTTTGTGATCCATGTTAGCATGTTGCAGATTTGAGCAGACCAGTAGTACAATTGAAGGGAGGGAAGGGCAAGACCACCCTTAGGTTCAGGTTTCGATAGAGTGGAAAACTTGATCCTAGGTTTTTTATTGTCCCATATAAATTTGGTGATGCTTTGGTTAGTTGTTTTGAAGAAGGAAACTGGGAGATAGCATGGGAGCATCTGAAATAAGTAATTCAGTCTAGGGAGGACGTTCATACGGATGACATTAATTCTTCCTACTAAGCTAATTGGGAGGGAGATCCAGGTTTGGAGATCGTTCTTGATTCGATCCAGGAGTGGAAGATTCTATTCAGATCTGGTGTTATGAAGATCCCGAGGTATTGAAACCCCTGTGTTTTCCATTGGAAAGGACATAGTGTCTTCATAGAGCTGGTGAGTGTAATATTGAGAGGGCAGACAGTGGATTTGTTAAAATTGATCTTATAACCTGAAATCTTGCCATACTGAGCAATTGTGTCTAAAATTAGAGGGAGGGATTTCTCAGGGTTGGATATGTAGAGCAAGACATCATCCGCGTAAAGCGAAATCTTGTGCTGCAGGCCACCTGCAGAAACACCCATAATACTTGGATTGCTCCTTATCAGCTCTGCCAGAGGCTCCGCCCCCAACAAGTAGAGCAGCGGGGACAGCGAGCACCCTTGTCTTGTGCCCCGTTCCAGAGGGAATCTGTCAGAGTTCAGTCCATTAGTAGTCACCATGGCATCTGGATGAGAGTATAGTGATTTGATCCATTTAATAAAATTTGGGCCCATATTGAACTTTTCTAAGACTGAAAACAGAAAGCTCCACTCCATCCTGTCAAACGCCTTCTCAGCATCCAGTGAAGCCAGCAGGACAGGGGTCTTCAATAATATCAAAAAGACGGCGAATGTTATCAGAAGAGTATCTGTCTCTAATAAATCCAGTTTGGTTCTCTTTTATTATTTTGGGAAGAAGAGTGTTTAGTCTTTTGGCGAGCAATTTGGTCATTATTTTATAGTCGAAATCCAACAAGCTTATGGGCCGGAAGGACGAGCAGGATAGGGGTCTGAGAATCTGGGAATCTTGAGTCTGGGAATCCTCCAGCATTGGCATGAAGATAGGGCGGAGCTGGGGCCAAAAAGCTTTGTAGAACTCTCTGGGGAATCCATCTGGGCCTGGGGACTTATTAGGTGGCATGGAGGTAATTGCCTCCAGGATCTCCTCAGGAGTGAAGGGGGAGTTGAGATCTTCGTGGTCTCTGATGGTTTAGGTAGCGAGATTCCCTCTAGGAAAGAGTGGAGTTCTGCCTCCGTGTGTTTTCTCTCAGAGGTATATAGTTTGCAGTAAAAATCCTGAAAGGTTAAATTAATATTTTTTGGGTCATATGTGACCTCGTCCTCTGCTGTTCGGATAGCCATGATTGTACGCTCTGACTGCTCCTTTTTTAATTGGTAAGCAAGCAATCTACTGGGCCTATTGCTATACTCATGGTATTTCTGTTTAGTAAAGAAAAGTTTTTTCTTTATCTCCCGAGTGTAGTCCAAATTCAGTTTGGCTTTGGCTGCTTTAAGATTACTCCAGGAGGCGCTGTCTGGGGATAGTTTATGTATTTTTTCACAGCATTCCAGCTCCCTCTCAAAATCTAGCCTGTGTGCTTCCATTGCTTTTTTCTTAGAGGAAGCATATGCAATTAGATGACCTCTTAGTGTGGCTTTAGCAGCGTCCCACATTGTGGCCGGAGAAACAGGAGAATCTTTATTGTCTTGTGTGTAGTTGTCTATCCATGTAGTTACCAATGTATGGAACGCTTTGTTTGATAGCATGGAGGTGTTGAATTTCCAGCTCTTTGACCTCGGGATGTTTTTGCAGAGGTCAAAGCGGAGGTGGACAAAGGCGTGATCTGAAAGTGCTATGGGTCCGATTGTACAGTACATGTGGCTGAATTTATGAAACTCTTTGGGATAAAAATGTAATCTGTACGGGAGTAGGTGTTATGGACATTAGAGTAGTATGTATAGTCCATAGATGAGCTAATAGTCTCTCTACAGATATCTATCAGTCCCATCTCTTTAGTAAGAGAGTTCAACATCTTTGCAGATCTAGGATTTGTGGTGGGGACTTGAGATGATTTGTCTAGGGTTGGGTTAAGGGTACAATTAAAATCTCCGGCCACCACGCCAAAGGAGACACAATGCTCATTGAACAGGGTTATCATTTTTGACCTGAAGGCAGGAGTATCTGTGTTAGGGGCGTATATGTTTAGTATAGTAATTGGTTGACCATATAGTGACCCAGTTATCAAAATAAATCTCCCCTCCGGATCAGATATGTTTTTGTCAATTATGAATGGGACATTCTTATGGATAAGTATGGCTGTGCCTCTACTGTTTGATTTGAAAGTTGAGAAATACACCTGTCCCACCCAAGCTCTGCGGAGTTTGACAGCATCACAGAGGTGTGTCTCTTGTAATAGCGCAATGTCTGCTTTTTCCTTTTTTAGAGCACATAGTATCTTTTTTCGTTTTATTGCATGCCCTAGACCATGGCAGTTCCATGTCAGTAGATTTAAGGTGCTAGTCATCGTCATCGAACAGTAATCAAACTTTAGTGCAAGTCATCGCTGGGTAAAAGTGGATAGTAGTTACAGCTGCGTTCACATTAAAGGAAAAATAAATGGTGTACATAAAATAATCTCTCTGAACACCCCAGCCGAGTTCCCAAACAACTCGACACATCCCGTTGGATCTATTACCCCCCGCTCAGTCTCAATTCTGTGTTCCGAATAAAACAAAAACCGGGAACAGTTAGCAACGCACAACGTCTCCCTCTCCCCACCAAAGAAATGCCTCATCCTCTCCACCCCGCATTGAGTAAATGACACAGTTGCCCTCGTCCAGACCAGACTAAAAGAGGGGAGAAAAATAAAATCAATAGCCCAACCTACACACACCTCCCCCAAGGGACATAGGGAGCCCCAAGTAATAATAGCAACAAAAAAACAGGGAAATAAAAGTAGGCTGAAACATTAGTAGGCCTAGGTTAGGCTAAAGAGCAGTTAAAGGAAAATAAATATAAATTGGATGGCTATAATGACATTTAGGGGGTGGGTCTTTAGATATCGGCTATTAGTTGTCTTACCTCCTTTAGTAATGGCATTAATCGCATTTAGTCATTAGTCCGTTTCTCATTGACCAGGATTGTCTTTCAAAAAACGTTTTGCCTCTTCGGGAGTTTTGAAGTGTCGCAAGGCTCCTTGGTGAAGAATCCTGAGCTCGTTTGGGTATTTGAATCCCCAGCTGACAGGTCCTGGTGTAAAGTGAGTTTGGCGTTTCCCACTGTGATGGTGTTGTTTTTCGCCGCCTGTAGGACTCGTTCCTTGTCGGTGAATCTCAGGAAACGTATGGTGATTGGGCGCGGTGGTTGTCTGGCTGCTGGTGGGGGCCTCAGTGCTCGGCGAGCTCTCTCGAGTTCTATGGGCCTGTCGGTGGGCAGGTGGAGCCACTCGGGAAGTTTGTCTTGCAGGTAGCGGATCAGTGGCAAGTTTCCCTCTTCTTTTTCGCCCAGATTGAATAGAACACAATTATTCCTTCGCCCCCTGTTTTCCAGGTCCTCTGTTTTCTCTTACAGATGCTCAATTTTCTTTTTAGCATATGCTATGGTTTCCATGGCATTTCCATGGATAGGATTCACCCCTCTGCCTCGTCCAGGCTCCCCGCGTTTATTGTTATCTTGTTGTTGATGTCAGGCAAAGCATTTTCCAGGATTGTCACCTTGCCCCCTATCGCACTGAGCTGAGAGTTAATGGCATCTAATTTGGTGTTTAGTTCTGTACGTTGGGATCTCAACTCAGAAAGGATGTCTTCGACAGAGTGCGAGGTTGGCATTTGTTGTGCCTCGGGGGGGGGGGGGGGGGGGGGTTCTCTTGCTCCTGGCTAATGGCGCTAGTTTCTTCTGAAGCTGGCTTCTTCTTGGAGGCTTTTTCCGTCACTAATGCTCGAGTCCGGGTAAAAATGTCACCTGTAGTGTCGCCTTCTGTAGCCACCATGACTTTTTCTTACTAAAGCTAAATGAGTTTGAACTTGAAGTGGAGGTAAGATTAGGAATTGGAAACTACTTGTGTGGAGCTCTTAGTTCATGCGGCCATCTCGTTCAAGGGTCACGTGATCCCCCCTCATCCATATGTCTTATATATATTCTCATCCCATTCCTTTACTAGATTGTGTGTATTAGGTTTTGTTGTGGAATTGTTCTTACTCTATCTTACCCCTAGCCCCCATCTCCCCCTCTCATCTCTCATCTTTCTATCTTACCCCCAGCTTCCATCTCCTCCCTCTCATCTCGAATCTCTCTATTTTACCCCCAGGCCCATCTCCCCCCACTCATCTCTAATCTCTCTATTTTACCTCCAGCCTCCATCTCCTCCCTCTCATCTTTAATCTCTCTATTTTACCCCCAGGCCCATCTCCTTCCTCTCATCTGTAATCTCTCTATTTTACCCCCAGGCCTATTTTCCCTTCTCATCTCTAAATCTTACCTCCAGCCTCCATCACCTCCCTCTCATCTTTCTATTTTACCCCCAGCCCCCATCTCCCTCCTCTCTTCTCTATTTTACCCCCAGCCCCATCTCCATCCTCTATTCTCTATCTTACCTCCAGCCCCCATCTCCCTCCTCTCTTTTCTCTATCTTACCCCCATCTCCCTCCTCTCATCTCTCTTCTCGCTGTTTTACCCCCAGGCCCATCTCCCCTCTCATCTCTCTTCTCTCTATTTTACCCCCAACCCCCATCTCCCTCCTCTCATCTCTCATCTTTCTATTTTACCCCCAACCCCCATCTCCCTCCTCTCATCTCTCTTCTCTCTATTTTACCCCCAACCCCCATCTCCCTCCTCTCATCTCTCATCTTTCTATTTTACCCACAGGCCCATCTCCCTCCTCTCATCTCTAATCTCTCTATTTTACCTCTAGCCTCCATCTCCTCCTTCTCATCAATAATCTCTCTATTTTACCCACAGGCCCATCTCCCTCCTCTCATCTCTAATCTCTCTATTTTACCTCCAGCCTCCATCTCCTCCTTCTCATCAATAATCTCTCTATTTTACCCCCAGGCCCATCTCCTCCCTCTCATCTCTAATCTCTCTATTTCACCCCCAAGCCCAAGCCCTTTTCCCCCTCTCATCTCTAAATCTTACCTCCAGCCTCCATTTCCCTCTCTCATCTCTAATCTCTCTATTTTACCTCCAGGCCCATCTCCTCCCGCTCATGTCTAATCTCTCAATTTACCTCCAGCCTCCATCTCCTACATTTCTTCTCTAATCTCTCTATTTTACCCCCAGGCCCATCTCCCTCCTCTCATTTCTAATCTCTCTATTTTACCTCCAGGCCCATCTCCTCCCTCTCACCTCTAATCTCTCTATTTTACCTCCAGCCTCCAGCTCCTCTCTCTCATCTCTAATCTCTCTATTTTACGTCCAGGCCCATCTCCCCCTCCCATCTCGAATATCTCTATCTTGCCTTCAGCCTCCATCTCCTCCCTCTCAGCACTTTATTTTTCTCTCTTCTTCTCTCCCTCCTTCCTAATTCATCCCCTCTCCCCACCACTTCCTCTTGCAGTCTCTCTCTCTCCTTCATCTCTCCCCCTGCAGAGTATTGTCATTCTTGTTTTAACTCTATTTTGGTTCTGCTTTCCCACCCTAGTTAGACTGAGGCGGTAGGAGAGATATAAAGAGGCCAAGATTTTGTTTTTAAATATTCCTACACTCTCGCTCTCGTTCTCTTTCTGTACACACACATGGTACAGTATCATATCATCATTTTGTTATGATTATTCCACTTCCATGTAACGCTTATGTCACCCTAGATATTTCAGCATTGGGTATGTGTGCGTGGGAAGATCTTACAGGCATGTTTAACTAGGGAAATCTGTTATACACCTTCACCATACGTGCAGCTAACTAAAATCTCAGACCTCCCATTCCACCAGCTATACGTTATCTAGGTCCCAATCTGAGAGAGAGACTCAACATTCTCTATCTGTGTGGGAACACCTCACAGTGGAAGAGATTATAATGAGCATGGTGTGTGTGTGTGTGTGTGTGTGTGTGTGTGTGTGTGTGTGTGTGTGTGTGTGTGTGTGTGTGTGTGTGTGTGTGTGTGTGTGTGTGTGTGTGTGTGTGTGTGTGTGTGTGTGTGTGTGTTTATGTGTGTTGTTTCCTGCAGTAAGAACTAGACAGAGTATTAGTGAGCCACTGGGAGGAATAAACCCTACTCATTTGGATCGTGTCAGTCTATTACAGAGGTAGATGGAGAGACTCTGTTCTATCAGAGAGGCACAGCCCAGGGTGACGCCAATGTAATTACCTACTAATATAGCCAGGAGAGAGGGAGGGAGAGGTGGAAAGGGAGTGGGAGAGGGAGGGGGAGAGAGAAAGGGATTGGGGAGGGGGGTGGGGAGAGAGGGGAGGTAGATATAGAGGGGGAGGGAAGAAAAGAAGGGGAAGGACGAAAAGGGAGTAGAGAGAGGGAGAGAGAGAGATTAGAGGGAGTTAGGAAAAGAGAAGGTGAGATAGAGGAAGAAATCAAAGAAATGAAAGGTGAGATAGAGGAAGAAATCAAATGTAAAGACGAGGAATTCAGAGGCACAAGTTTCACGTACAGCAAAGAGATCCACAGAAAATGTATTTAGAAGATCTTAAAGCAACTCACACCCTCAGGTGAAGAGACAGACAGTTTATATTGTATAGTAGTTGTTACACTATAAAATAAATGCATAATGCTATACAGTAACTGTCAGACAGTCATTGCAGTAGAAATCCTTTGTACTAAGCTAATGTACTTACTTTGTACTTTCTAAAGATCATTATTAGAGTCTTATTGCAGGTTTATTAGATGGTTATAAAACACTTTAATGGCATACACAGTTAAATAATGAATGGCATACAAGGCATTATATGGAAACAACATGAATACACTAACTGCACATTTATTTACTACCTAGATGAAGTCATCATCAGTAAGTGTAATATGTAATATATTATCTATGTCAGTGACAGCACTGATCCCTGGAGTTCATGATCCTTCCTGTATTGTGAACTGGGGTGAAACTTGCTTCATTCAGTAACAGTGCTGTCACTTTGTGTGTGTGTGTGTGTGTGTGTGTGTGTGTGTGTGTGTGTGTGTGTGTGTGTGTGTGTGTGTGTGTGTGTGTGTGTGTGTGTGTGTGTGTGTGTGTGTGTGTGTGTGCTGTATGGAATCTTCACAGATGAGAGATCACACAGCTGGGAGGTGTCAGAGAGAGAGAGAGAGAGAGCAGCGGTCTGAACAGTTGGCCCCTGACTGCCACAGCTAGCGGTGCGGTGGTGGAGTGGTGACTGTGCTTCTCCTTGCCGCACCACTCTCTTTCCGTAAGGAGGTCCCTGTCGAGTTAACGACATTCAGAATTCTGTCTGGATGGTGCTAGGGCCCAATGCTGCTAGCTCTTAACTTGAAAGATACCTTATTGTCTCTGGATGCTAAGGCCCCAGACGTAGCTTTACGGCCATATGCTCTCAATAGATAGTTCAAGCCAAGTGCAGCTACATGCATTCAACCTGAGACAGCAACTGGAAGAATACCGCAGGGGGGTTTCCTCTTCATCTCCCTTAAATGTATTTACTGTCTAATAATAACATATGCCATTTAGCTTTATCCAAATCTCCCCGTCTCTCTCTCTCTATCTCTCTCTCTATCCAGCCTTACCAGTCTGCACCCACATTACTAATTAATGTGATCTCAGGGATGAATTCACTCCCAAACCAGAGACAAAGAGTGCAAAAAGCATGACCAAAATAAAGGTTGGGGAAAAACCATTATATATGAAAAAGGGCCCTCTCACGCGATTTCTCCAGAAACAGTATTCCTTCAGTTTCTGTGGGTAATACACAGTTGAAGTAGGAAGTTTACATAAACTTAGGCCAAACACATTTAAACTCAGATTTTCACAATTCCTGACATTTAATCCTAGTAAACATTCCCTGTTTTAGGTCAGTTAGGATCACCACTGTATTTAAAGAATGTGAAATGTCAGAATAATAGTAGAGAGAATGATTTATTTCAGCTTTTATGTCTTTCGTCACATTCCCAGTGGGTCAGAAGTTTACATACACTCAATTAGTATTTGGTAGAATTGCCTTTAAATTGTTTAACTTGGGTCAAACGTTTTGGGTAGCCTTCCACAAGCTTCACACAATAAGTTGGGTGAATTTTGGTCCATTCCTCCTGACGGAGCTGGTGCAACTGAGTCAGGTTTGTAGGCCTCCTTGCTCACACACACTTTTTCAGGTCTCCCCACAAATTTTCGATAGGATTCAGGTCAGGGCTTTGTGATGGTATATCCAATACCTTTACTTTGTTGTCCTTAAACCATTTTGCCACAACTTTGGAAGTATGCTTGGGGTCATTGTCCATTTGGAAGACTCATTTGCAACCAAGCTTTAACTTCCTGACTAATGTCTTGAGATGTTGCTTCAATATATCTACATAATTTCCCTCCCTCATGATGCCATCTATTTTGTGAAGTGTACCAGTTCCTCCTGCAGCAAAGCACCCCCACAACATGATGCTGCTGATTGGCTTGCAAGCCTCCCCCTTTTTCCTCCAAACATAATGATGGTCTTAATGGCCAAACAGTCCTATTTTTGTTTCATCAGACCAGAGGACATTTCTCCAAAAAGTATGATCATTGTCCCCATGTGCAGTTGCAAACCGTAGTCTTGCTTTTTTATGGCGGTTTTGGAGCTGTGGCTTCTTCCTTGCAGAGAGCCCATACAGGTTATGTCCATATAGGACTCGTTTTACTGTGGATATAGATACTTGTGCACCTGTTTCCTCCAGCATCTTCACGAGGTCCTTTGCTGTTGTTCTGGGATTGATTTGCACTTTTCGCACCAAAGTACACTCATCTCTAGGAGACAGAACGCGTCTACTTCCTGAGCGGTATGACAGCTGCGTGGTCCCATGGTGTTTATACTTGCGTACTATTGTTTGTACAGATGAACGTGGTACCTTCAGGCGTTTGGAAATTGCTCCCAAGGATGAACCAGATTTGTGGAGGTCTACAATTTATTTTTCTTGAGGTCTTGGCTGATTTCTTTTAATTTTCTGATGATGTCAAGCAAATAGGCACTGAGTTTGAAGGTAGGCCTTGAAATACACCAACAGGTGCACCTCCAATTGACTCAAATTATGTCAATTAGCCTATCAGAAGCTTCTAAAGCCATGACATCATTTTCTGGAATTTTCCAAGCTGTTTAAAGGCACAGTCAACTTCGTGTTTGTAAACTTCTGATCCACTGGAATTGTGATACAGTGAATGATACGTGAAATAATCTGTCTGTAAACAATTGTTGGAAAAATTACTTGTGTCATGCACAACGTAGATGTCCTAACCGACTTGCCAAAACTATAGTTTGTTTACAAGAAATTTGTGGAGTGGTTGAAAAACGAGTTTTGATGACTCCATCCTAAGTGTATGTAAACTTCTGACTTCAACTGTAAGAGTGACAACTTTAGAATTCTGAATCTTGTAAGTAGATATATAATGAGCTTCCAATCTTCATCAAACGCAATAACAAGCAAATCTGCCCTTTAACATCCTCAATCAATTTCCTACAAATCAATATAATATTGGTTGTACCAAAGAAAGTTGGCACTAACCTAATATTCAGAGACCTTTGGATAAAACCCTTATATAAATTACTTGGAAAACAATCAAGTTGTTAGATGAAATAGATTCAGGGCTGGGGAGATATACCCTGTATGTGAGGAGAGAGACTCCGGGTGGGCCAGCGCTTCTTAAATGTCAACAGCAGGAGATCAAATGCAATTCCTCCTGGAGTCAGACCAGACAGACAGATAGACAATCATTACAAATAGACCAGGGACACATAGTCCCTTTATTGTGCACCAAGGACATTGGCAGGCAAAAGCTGTCGGCTGTCACACTCCCTTTTCTCTCCACGTGCTTTCTCTAGATATAATAAATCAGTCCAGTTTGACTAGATTAGACAGGTGTAGAGTGATATAGAATAATAGTGGCTAAAGGTGGGCCACAGTACAGAACTGATAACAAAGGCTTCATTGCAAGAGATGCTCTTCTCCCTGTTCTAACTTTGTCTTCTCATGACCTCAACATACAGTGTATGTCTCCTATTTGCTTAGCCTGAATATGTAAAAAAACACAGGACTTAGAATAGTAAAGGAGGTCAAGCTTTATGTCTTGCCCTATGTCAAATCTAGCCCTATGTCAAATCTAGCCCTATGTCAAATGTATCCCTATGTCAAATCTAGCCCTATGTCAAATCAAGCCCTATGTCAAATCTAATCCTATGAGAAATCAAGCCTTATGTCAAATCAAGCCCTATGTCAAATCTAGCCCTATGTCAAATCAAGCCCTATGTCAAATCTAGCCCTATGTCAAATCAAGCCCTATGTCAAATCTAACCCTATGTCAAATCTAGCCCTATGTCAAATCTAGCCCTATGTCAAATCTAACCCTATGTCAAATCTAGCCCTATGTCAAATCTAGCCCTATGTCAAATCTAGCCCTATGTCAAATCAAGCCCTATGTCAAATCTAGCCCTATGTCAAATCTAGCCCTATGTCAAATCTAGCCCTATGTCAAATCTAGCCCTATGTCAAATCTAACCCTATGTCAAATCTAGCCCTATGTCAAATCTAGCCCTATGTCAAATCTAGCCCTATGTCAAATCAAGCCCTATGTCAAATCTAACCCTATGTCAAATCTAGCCCTATGTCAAATCTAGCCCTATGTCAAATCTAGCCCTATGTCAAATCCAGTTTTTTCGTCACTCCTGCACTTCTATCCGCCTCCTCCTTCCCACATCCTACTCCTGAGGAGAAAGAGACTGCTCTCTGCCTGTGGCAGTCACTCTTTGCTTTCTGGGTAACTTGAATCAAACAACCCCCCCCCCCCCCCCCAACAAACAAAAAAACAGAAAAGGAAAAAGAAGAACCTCTGCTCTCAAAACTTCAAAGCTCTGCCTGTCTCCCTCTCCTTCTCCCTCTCCTTCTCCCTTTCTCTCTCGCACTCTGTCTTTTTGTTTTCTCTCCATTCATCCCCCTTGTCTAAACTGTCACAACTTTCTAGTTTGGCTTGAAAAACACTTCAGCATTCTCCTCTCCCATAATCTACACACTTTATTATTTTTCAGCTCAAATTACACCCTCCCTCTCTTTGTCTGTCTGAGTGTGGTGCTGTGTTCAAATCGTTTTTGTTTGAATCCAAATACTTTGAAAATACATTGCTGTGCATGATTGAGCTTGCCTGATGCAATGAAATCATCACAATAGTCCCAAAAGTGCAACCCCACTCATTCAGCCCTCAATCCAAACATTCAAAATATTTGAAAGGACAACGGATACAATTTGAACCCAGGTCTGTGTGTGGTGGCTTGTAAAGGCTATATTACCAGCCCCAATGAGTCCCTGGGTGTTCACGTTCTACCATGGTTGCAGACTGCAGTGGCCCTGATGAATTGCTTCTATTACTCTGATTATGAGCGCACATCACACCACTGCTGCCAGAACCAAGAGTCTTAATAACACCAATCAGAGGGTAATTAAGGGGACCACACGCTACACTCGCTGCAGAGCACCTCTCATCCAATCCTGTTACAGACAAAATGGCTGCCGTTTAGCTGTAGGGGATTGACTGACAGAAATGTGAGGGGGGAAATTGAAACTCTAGGCCTACCTACAACAAATGCTGAGATCGTATTTGTATTTATTATGGATCCCCAATGCAGCAGCTCCAATTCCTGGGGTCCAGCTAAATTAAGGCAGTTTATACAATCTTAAAAACATTACAATACATTCACAGATTTCACAAGACACTGTGTGCCCTCAGGCCCCTACTCCACCACTAACACATATCTACAGTACTAAATCCATGTGTATGTATATAGTGCGCATGTTATCGTGTGTGTGTGTGTGCATGTGTCTGTGCCAATGTTTGTGTTGCTTCACAGTCCCTGCTGTTCCATAAGGGGTTTTTTAATCTGCTTTTATAATCTAATTGTACTGCTTGTGTCAGTTACTTGATGTGGAATAGAGTTCCATGTAGTCATGGCTCTATGTAGTACTGTGTGCCTCCCATAGTCTGTCCTGGACTTGGGGACCGTGAAGAGACCTCTTGTAGCATGTCTTGTGTGGTATGCATGGGTATGCATGAGCTGTGTGCCAGTAGTTTAGACAGACAGCTCGGTGCATTCAACATGTCAATACCTCTCATAAATAAAAGTAGTGATGAAGTCAATTCTCTCCTCCACTTTCAGCCAGGAAGAGATTTACATGCATATTATTAATATTAGCTCTGTGTACATCAAAGGGCCAGCCGGGCTTCCTTGTTCTGAGACAATTGCACTTTTCTTTTTTGTGGCACCTGACCACACGACTGAACAGTAGTCAAGGTGCGACAAAACTAGGGCCTGTAGGACCTGCCTTGTTGATAGTGTTGTTAAGAAGGCAGAGCATCGCTTTATTATAGACAGACTTCTCCCCATCTTAGCTACTACTGCATCAATATGTTTTGACTATGACAGTTTACATAGGTTCTAGGGTTACTCCAAGCAGTTTAGTCATCTCAACTTGCTCAATTTCCACATTATTTGTTACAAGATTTCGTTTAAGGTTTAGGTTCAGGGTTTAGTGAGTGTTTTGTTCCAAATACAATGCTTTTAGTTTTAGAAATATTTAGGGCTAACTTATTCCTTGCCACCCACTCTGAAACTAACTGCAGCTCTTTGTTGAGTGCTGTAGTTTTGCAAATGCTTGCTCTTTCTTTCTTTCTTTCTTTCTTTCTTTCTCTCTCTCTATTTCCCCCTCTCATATTGTTTGTCATTCATCCCCCATTTATAATTCTCTCTCTCTCTCTCTCTCTCTCTCTCTCTCTCTCTCTCTCTCTCTCTCTCTCTCTCTCTCTCTCTCTCTCTCTCTCTCTCTCTCTCTCTCTCTCTCTCTCTCTCTCTCTCTCTCTCACACAGCACCTCATTGAGTGGTACAAACATTACTTCACTAGGTATCTCTTAATATTTTATTTTGTTTACCAGACAATTTACGATTCTCTGCAATGGAGACAGGGGTGATCTGAGGATTACCAAACAAAACTATTTTACATCCCACTGCCTTTGTGGTGAGAAGGAGATTTGCTCTTCCTACTACTAGCTATATCGTTCCCATGCATAGCTCCTGGCAGAGACAGCAGTTTCCAGAACCGACGCACCTACCTGACTCTTCTGGTTTCTGTTTCGCATGACTTTCCCATAAAAAAAAATACTAGCACTCTAAGAAACTCCAGAGAACATGGCTCAGGGAGGAGAATGAGGTGAGAAGGGACTGTAGTTTAGTCCCATACTCTATAACTAAAGATACAGTATGTAGATCTTATGTCAGACCACTCACTATTCTGTACCGGACCCAATTTCTAAGGTCATGTTCTTAAGGGGAAGTGTTCCTTTATGCATCATCAACATGAAAAAAAGGTTATCTTGTTGTCTGATACAATAGACTTCCCTTTTCTATCAACAACACATCAATAGTAACAGTAGCAGCCATTACAGTAGTCTCTCTCTTTCTCTCTCTCTGTCTCTCTCGCTCAATCTCTCACTCTCCCCACATGTTGTTAACCATGTAGCAGAGATTGGTCCTGACACACAGCTGAGTATGATGCACCTGAGAACAGGGTCGTCCTTGGATTAAGCCTGCGGGGAATTCTAATTATATCTAGTTATAAAGTGCCAAAAATGCTTTCAGCTGGGAGAGAAAAACCACACAAACAAAGACACAGACCCAGAGCCAGTGTGTCTCCAGAGTTAATTACCATGCAGCCATACTGTTGGGTTTGCTGACATTCTGTCTGTGTGCGGGAGTTGGCCCGTGTGTGTTTCCCTCTCCCTCTGTGTGTGTGAGAGAGTTGCCCTGCAGTGCAGTATCAAAGGCTTCCCATTTGAAAAACAGCATTTTTTGTCAGGTTTCCAAACTAGGGTATCGATCCACTTTTAGCAACAGTTTTAGCACAGATTAGTTTTTACGCTGCTCTGCCAGCTGCTTGCAGTTAAAATAAAGCAATATTTGATGTGTGTGTGTTCAAGCGTTTACAGGCAGCCAAACAAAGTCAAACAGACTCCCACTATATGAATGAAATAAGCCACCAAAGTGTAAGAGAGTTTGAAATAGAGATATAGAGAAATGAGATAGAGATATAGAGATAATCGATAACTAGGGTCCAGGGGGTTTAATTATAAGCTATAGCTCAGACCCAGAGTGCTTCCTGGTCTATAATAATCTCTAACTAGCACCCAGAGTGTTTCCTGGTAAATAATAAACTATAACGAGGGACCAGAGTGTTTCCTAGTCAATGACAAGCTATAACTAGAGCCCAGAGTGATTAAATGATAAGCTATAACTAGGAACCAGAGTGCTTCATTGTCTATAATAATCTATAACTAGGGCCCAAAGTGTTTCAATGATAAGCTACAACTCGGGTCCAGAGTGTTTCCTGGTCTATAATAAGATAGAACTAGGGTCCAGAGTGCTTATTGGTCTATAAAAAACTGTAACTATGGCCCAGAATGTTTCAATAATAAGCTAAAGCTAGGGCTCAGAGTGCTTCCTTGTATATAGTAAGCTATAACTGGGGCCCAGAGTGTTTCCTGATGTATAATAAGCTATAACTAGGGCCCAGAGTGTTTCAATAATAAGCTATTGCTAGAGCCCGCTATGCCCACAGACAAACCATCAAAGGATATTGACCTCATTCCGTCAGTAGAGGATGCCTGGTTATTCTTTAAAAGTGCTTTCCTCACCATTTTAAATAAGCATGCCCCATTTAAAAAATGTTGAACTAAGAACAGATATAGCCCTTGGTTCACTCCAGAAATGACTGCCCTTGACCAGCACAAAAACATCCTGTGACGTATTAGCATCAAATAGCCCCCGCGATATGCAATTGTTCAGGGAAGTTAGGATCAATATACACAGGCAGTTAGGAAAGCAAAGGCTAGCTTTTTCAAACAGAAATTTGCATCCTGTAGCTCTAACGCCAAAAAGTTATGGGACACTGTAAAGTCCATGGAGAATAAGAGTACCTCCTCCCAGCTGCCCACTGCACTGAAGCTAGGAAACACTGTCACCACCGATAAATCTACGATAATCGAGAATTTCAATAAGCATTTTTCTACGGCTGGCCTTGCTTTCCACCTGGCTACCCCTACCCCGGTCAACACCTCTGCACCACCCACAGCAACTTGCCCAAGCCTCCCCCATTTCTACTTCACCCAAAACCAGATAGCTGATGTTCTGAAAGAGCTGCAAAATCTGGACCCCTACAAATCTGCTGGGCTAGACAATCTGGACCCTCTCTTTCTAAAATTATCCGCCGCAATTGTTGCAACCCCTATTACTAGCCTGTTCAACCTCTCTTTCGTATCATTTTGAGATCCCTAAAGAATGGAAAGCTGCCTCTTCAAAGGGGAGACACCCTAGACCCAACCTGTTACAGACCTATATCTATCCTACCCTGCCTTTCAACAGTCTTTGAAAGCCAAGTTAACAAACAGGTCACTGACCATTTTGAATCACACCATACTGTAATGGCTGTCTTGGGAAGAAGATGAGGACCAAAGCACAGCGTGGTAAGTGTTTATCTTATTTAATGAAAAAAACTGAACACTGAATAACAAACAACAAAGAAACGACCGAAACAGTTCTGTCTTGTACAGACACACAAAGACTGAAAATAACCACCCACAAAACACAATCGAAAACAGGCTACCTAAATATGGTTCTCAATCAGGGACAACGATTGACAGCTGCCTCTGATTGAGAACCAAACCAGGCCAAACACAGAAATAGAAAATCATAGAAAAACTAACATATACAACCCACCCAACTCACGCCCTGACCATACTAAAACAAAAGACAAAACCTTCTCCGCTATGCAATCTGGTTTCCGAGCTGGTCATGGGTGCACCTCAGCCACGCTCAAGGTACTAAACTATATCATAACCACCATCGATAAAAGACAATACTGTAGAGCCGTACTCATCAACCTGGTCAAGGCTTTCGACTCTGTCAATCACTGCATTCTTATCGGCAGATTAAACAGCCTTGGTTTCTCAAATGACTGCCTCGCCTGGTTCAGCAACTGCTTCTCTGATAGAGTTCAGTGTGTCACATCAGAGGGCCGGTTGTCCGAACCTCTGGCAGACTCTAATGGATGGCCACAGAGTTCAATTCTCGGGCCAACTCTTTTCTCTGTATACATCAATGATGACTCTCTTGCTGTTTTTGATTCTCTGATCCACCTCTACGCAGACAACACCATTCTGTATACATCTGGCTCTTCCTCCAGACGACCTTCAATGCCATACAACTCTCCTTCCGTGGCCTCCAACTGCCCTTAAACGCTACTAAAACTAAATGCATGCTCTTCAACCGATCGCTGCCCGCACCTGCCCACCCGTCTAGCATCACTACTCTGGACGGTTCTGACTTAGAATATGTGGACATCTACAAATACCTAGGTGTCTGGTTAGACTGTAAACTCTCCTTCCAGACTTACATTAAGCATCTCCAATCCAAAATTAAATATAGAATTGGCTTCCTATTTCGCAAACAAAGCCTCCTTCACTCATGCTGCAAAACATACCCTCGTAAAACTGACTATCCTTCCGTTCCTCGACTTTGGCGATGTCATTTACAAAATAGCATCCAACACTCCACTCTACAGTGCCATCCGTTTTGTCACCAAAGCCACATACAGTGAGGTAAAAAAGTATTTAGTCAACCTCCAATTGTGCAATTTCTCCCACTTAAAAAGATGTGAGGCCTGTAATTTTCATCATAGGTACACTTCAACTATGACAGACAAAATTAGAAAAAAAAAATCACAAAAATCACATTGTAGGATATTTAATGAATTTATTTGCAAATTATGGTGGAAAATAAGTATTTGGTCAATAACAAAAGTTTATCTCAATACTTTGTTATATACCCTTTGTTGGCAATGACAGAGGTCAAACATTTTCTGTAAGTCTTCACAAGGTTTTCACACACTGTTGCTGGTATTTTGGCCCATTCCTCCATGCAGATCTCCTCTAGAGCAGTGATGTGTTGGGGCTGTTGCTGGGCAACACGGACTTTGAACTCCCTCCAAAGATTTTCTATGGGGTTGAGATCTGGAGACTGACTAGGCCACTCCAGGACCTTGAAAGGCTTCTTACAAAGCCACTCCGTTGCCCGGGAGATCTCAGCTCACTGGTCACCATAGCAGCACCCACCCATAGCACACGCTCCAGCAGGTATATTTCACTGGTCACCCCGAAAGCCAACTCCTCACTTGGCGTCCTTTCATTCCAGTTCTCTGCTGCCAATGACTGGAACGAATTGAAAAAATCACTGAAGCTGGAGACTCATATCTCCCTCACTAACTTTAAGCATCAGCTGTCAGAGCAGCCTACAGATCATTGCACCTGTACACAGCACATCTGTAAATAACCCACCCAACTACCTCATCCCCATATTGTTTTGTTTTTTTGCTCCTTTGCACCACAGTATCTCAACTTGCACATTCATATTCTGCTCATCTATCACTCCAGTGTTTCATTGCTAAATTGCAATTATTTTGCCACTATGGCCTATTTATTGCCTTACCTCCCTAATCTTACTTAATTTGCACACACTGCATATAGACTTTTCAATTGTGTAATTGACAGTACGTTTGTTTATTCCATGTGTTACTCTGTGTTGTTTGTGTAGCACTGCTTTGCTTTATCTTGGCCAGGTCGCAGTTGTAAATGAGAACTTGTTCTCAACTGGCCTACCTGGTTAAATAAAGGTGAAATAAAATAAATAAAAACAAGCAAAGCATCAATACAGAATCAAGATTGAATCCCACTACACCAGCTCTGACGCTCGTCGGATGTGGCAGGGCTTAAACTATTGCGGACTACAAAGGGAAACCCAGACGTGAGCTGCCCAGTGACGCGAGCCTACCGGACGATTTAAATGCCTTTTATGCTCGTTTAGAGGCAAGCAACACTGAAGCATGCACGAGAGCACCAGCTGTTCTGGATGACTGTGTGGTAACGCTCTCAGTAGCCAATGTGAAAAAAAAACGTTTAAACAGGTCAACATTCATAAAGCCGCTGGGCCAGACAGATAACAAAGACGTGCACTCAAAGCATGCACGGAACAACTGTCAAGTGTCTTCACCGACATTTTCAAACTCTCGCTGACCGAGTCTGTAATACAGTTGAAGTCTGAAGTTTACATACACTTAGGTTGGAGTCATTAAAACTCGTTTTTCAACCAGCCCACAAATGTCTTGTTAACAAACTATAGTTTTGGCAAGTCGGTTAGGACATCTACTTTGTGAATGACAATTGCAGAAATTGTTTACAGACAGATCATTTCACTTATAATTCACTGTATCACAATTCCAGTGGGTCAGAAGTTTACATACACTAAGTTGACTGTGCCTTTAATTAAACAGCTTGGAAATTTCCAAAAAATTAAGTCATGGCGTGATAGGCTTCTGATAGGCTAATTGACAACAATTGAGTCAATTGGATGTATTTCAAGGCTTACCTTCAAACTCAGTGCCTCTTTGCTTGACATCATGGGGAAATCAAAAGAAATCAGCCAAGACCTCAGAAAAAAAAATGTAACCTCCGCTGGAGGTCATCCTCCACAAGGTCATCCTTGGGAGCAATTTCCAATGCCTGAAGGTACCACGTTCATCTGTACAAACAATAGTATGCAAGTGTAAACACCATGGGACCACGCAGCCGTCATACCGCTCAGGAAATACAGTGCCTTGCGAAAGTATTCGGCCCCCTTGAACTTTGCGACCTTTTGCCACATTTCAGGCTTCAAACATAAAGATATAAAACTGTATTTTTTTGTGAAGAATCAACAACAAGTGGGACACAATCATGAAGTGGAACGACATTTATTGGATATTTCAAACTTTTTTAACAAATCAAAAACTGAAAAATTGGTTCAGTGAGGATCTCTGAATGATCCAATGTTGACCTAAATGACTAATGATGATAAATACAATCCACCTGTGTGTAATCAAGTCTCCGTATAAATGCACCTGCACTGTGATAGTCTCAGAGGTCCGTTAAAAGCGCAGAGAGCATCATGAAGAACAAGGAACACACCAGGCAGGTCCGAGATACTGTTGTGAAGAAGTTTAAAGCCGGATTTGGATACAAAAATATTTCCCAAGCTTTAAACATCCCAAGGAGCACTGTGCAAGCGATAATATTGAAATGGAAGGAGTATCAGACCACTGCAAATCTACCAAGACCTGGCCGTCCCTCTAAACTTTCAGCTCATACAAGGAGAAGACTGATCAGAGATGCAGCCAAGAGGCCCATGACCACTCTGGATGAACTGCAGAGATCTACAGCTGAGGTGGGAGACTCTGTCCATAGGACAACAATCAGTCGTATATTGCACAAATCTGGCCTTTATGGAAGAGTGGCAAGAAGAAAGCCATTTCTTAAAGATATCCATAAAAAGTGTTGTTTAAAGTTTGCCACGAGCCACCTGGGAGACACACCAAACATGTGGAAGAAGGTGCTCTGGTCAGATGAAACCAAAATTGAACTTTTTGGCAACAATGCAAGACGTTATGTTTGGCGTAAAAGCAACACAGCTCATCACCCTGAACACACCATCCCCACTGTCAAACATGGTGGTGGCAGCATCATGGTTTGGGCCTGCTTTTCTTCAGCAGGGACAGGGAAGATGGTTAAAATTGATGGGAAGATGGATGGAGCCAAATACAGGACCATTCTGGAAGAAAACCTGATGGAGTCTGCAAAAGACCTGAGACTGGGACGGAGATTTGTCTTCCAACAAGACAATGATCCAAAACATAAAGCAAAATCTACAATGGAACGGTTCAAAAATAAACATATCCAGGTGTTAGAATGGCCAAGTCAAAGTCCAGACCTGAATCCAATCGAGAATATGTGGAAAGAACTGAAAACTGCTGTTCACAAATGCTCTCCATCCAACCTCACTGAGCTCGAGCTGTATTGCAAGGAGGAATGGGAAAAAATGCGAGTCTCTCGATGTGCAAAACTGATAGAGACATACCCCAGCTGTAATCGCAGCAAAAGGTGGCGCTACAAAGTATTATTAACTTAAGGGGGCTGAATAATTTTGCACGCCCAATTTTTAAGTTTTTGATTTGTTAAAAAAGTTTGAAATATCCAATAAATGTCGTTCCACTTCATGATTGTGTCCCACTTGTTGTTGATTCTTCACAAAAAATACAGTTTTATATCTTTATGTTTGAAGCCTGAAATGTGGCAAAAGGTCGCAAAGTTCAAGGGGGCCGAATACTTTCGCAAGGCACTGTAGACTCGTTCTGTCTCTTAGAGATGAACGTACTTTGGTGCAAAAAGTGCAACTTAATCCCAGAACAACAAAAAATGACCCTGTGAAGATGCTGGAGAAAAAACAGGTACAAAAGTATTTATATCCACAGTAAAACGAGTCCAATATCAACATAACTTGAAAGGCCACTCAGAAAGGAAGAAGCCACTGCTCCAAAACCGCCATAAAAAAGCCAGACTACGGTTTGCAACTGCACATAGAAAATGTATGGGCAGAACTGAAAAAGTGTTTCTGAGCAAGGAGGCCTACAAACTCAGTTGCACCAGCTCTGTCAGGAGGAATGGGCCAAAATTCACCCAACTTATTGTGGGAATCTTGTGGAAGGCTACCCGAAACGTTTGACCCAAGTTAAACAATTTAAAGGCAATGCTACCAAAAACTAATTGAGTGTATGTAAACTTCTGACCCACTGGGAATGTGATGAAAGAAATAAAAGCTGAAATAAATTATTCTCTCAACTATCAATCTGACGTTTCACATTCTTAAAATAAAGTGGTGATCCTAACTGACCTAAAACAGGGAATTTGTACTAGGATTAAATGTCAGGAATTGCGAAATCTGAGTTTAAATGTATTTGGCTAAGATGTATGAAACCTTCCGACATTAACTGTACCTATATGTTTTAAGCAGACCACGATAGTCCTTGTGCCCAAGGAAGTGAAGATAACCTGCCTAAATGATTACCGCCCCGTGACATTCACGTGAAGTGCTTTGAAAGGCTGGTCATGGCTCACTTCAACACCCTAGACCAACTCCAATTCGCATACCGCCCAAACAGATCCACAGATGACGCAATCTCAATCACACTCCACACTGCCCTTTCTCACCTGGACAAAAGGAACACCTATGTGAGAATGTTGTTCATTGACTACAGCTTAGCGTTCAACACCATGGTGCCCATAGCTTATCACTAAACTAAGGACCCTGGGACTAAACACCTCCCTCTGTAACTGGCCCCTGGACTTCCTGATGGGCTGCCCCCAGGTGGTAAGAGTAGGTAACAACACATCTGCCATGCTGATCCTCAACACGGGGGCCCCTCAGGGGTGTGTACTTAGTCCCCTCCTGTATTCCCTGTTCACCCACGACTGCGTGGCCAAACACGACTCCAACACCATCATTAAGTTTGCTGACGACACAACAGTGGTAGGCCTGATCACCGACAACAATGAGACGGCCTATAGGGAGGAGGTCAGAGAACTGGCAGTGTGGTGCCAGGACAACAACCTTTCCCTCAATGTAAGCAAGACTAAGGAGCTGATTGTTGACTACAGGAAAAGGTGGGCCGAACAGGTCCCCATTAACATAGACTTGTTTACGTGCTTCTGCTGCTGTGCGGTTTGTTGCTAACCTTACTTTGCTACCTGCCAACTTTACGGTTTTTACTTTTTATTTTTCTATTTTATTTTTCTACTTTGTTTTTTCCCCTCGCTCTAATTTTTTCATTCAACTTTTTCACCCCGGATGCTTTATCTGGACGTTGTTCATCAGGACCTCCACCAGCCATTCTAGTAACATTAACATTTTGCCTTCTAATTGCAGTCGTGGTACTCATAATATACAGGAGAACGATCGCCTAATGGCGAGGATAGCCATGCTGCAAGCCCAGCTTCAGACTCAATCGTTAGGCAAGGGTAATTTAAGTGTAGAAAGGATGAAACCGTGTCTGTGCCACCAATAAGTACCAATCTGTACCAATAAGTACCAGCCACCAATTTGTCGTTCTGCCCCTGAACAAGGCACTTAACCCACTGTTCCTTGAAAATAAGAATTTGTTCTTAACTGACTTGCCAAGTTAAATGAAGGGGGGGAAAAAGTACAGATAGTAGTATAAATCCCCTCGCACAGTCAACGCAGCCGGAGGGAAATGCTGTAGGAATGCTCAACTGGTGTCGCTCATTCTGCAAAACAGAAACTTTCAACCGGTTCTCCCCATTAAGCAACAGGTAGGAGTCAGAGGCCGAGCCTTCTCTGGTCTCGCCTCCACCCGTTACGGGGTCTGAGACGCCGAAGCCTCCCACCATTAGCTTTGACAAATTGAAAACCCTAGTCATTGGCGACCCCATTACCCGTAGTAGTAGACTTAAAACTAATCATCCAGTGATCATACACTATGTACCAGGAGGCAGGGCTACCGACATTAAGGCTAATCTGAGGATGGTGCTGGCTAAAACTGGCGAGTGTAGAGAGAATAGGGATATTGTTATCCACGTTGGCACCAACGATGTTAGGATGAAAGAGTCAGAGGTCACCAAGCCCAACATAGCTTCAGTGAGTAAATCAGCAAGCAAGATGTGTCGGCATCGAATAATAGTCTCTGGCCCCCTCCCAGTTAGGGGGAGTGATGAGCTCTACAGCAGTCTCACAACTCGCTGGTTGAAAACTGTTTTCTATTCCTCCCAAAAGATTTGTAGATAATTGGCCCTCCTTCCGGGACTCACCCACAAACAGGACCAAGCCTGGCCTGCTGAGGAGTGACGGACTCCATCCTAGCTGGAGGGGTGCTCTCATCTTATCTATGAACATAGACAGGGCTCTAACTCCCCTGGCCCTACAATAAGATAGGGTGCAGGCCAGGCAGCAGGCTGTCAGCCAGCCTCCCAGCTTAGTGCAGTCTGCCACTAGCACAGTCAGTGTAGTCAGCTCAGCTATCCCCATTGTCTGTGCCTCGATCTAGGTTGGGCAAAACTAAACATGGCGGTGTTCGCCTTAGCAATCTCACTGGAATAAAGACCTCCTCCATTCCTGTCATTATTGAAAGAGATTGTGATTTCTCACATCTCAAAATAGGGCTACTTAATGTTAGATCCCTCACTTCCAAGGGAGTTATAGTCAACTAATCACTGATCATAATCTTGATGTGATTGGCTTGACTGAAACATGGCTTAAGCCTGATGAATTGACTGTGTTAAATGAGGCCTCTCCTCCTAGTTACACGAGTGACCATATCCCCCGCACATTCCGCAAAGGCGGAAGTGTTAATGACATTTACGATAGCAAATTTCATTATACAAAAAAATAACTGTGTTTTCATCTTTTGAGCTTCTAGTCATGAAATCTACGCAGCCTACTCAATCACTTTTTATAGCTACTGTTTATAGGCCTCCTGGGCCATATACAGCATTCCTCGCTCGAAGTGTCCCTGAATTCCTATCGGATCTTGTAGTCATGGCAGATAATGTTCACATTTTTGGTGACTTTAATGTTCGCATGAGAAGTCCACAGACACAGTAACAAAGGCTTTATAAGCCATCATTGACTCGCGTTTTGTCCAACATGTCTCCGGACCTACTCACAGCCACAGTCATACTCTGGACCTAGTTTTGTCCCGTGGAATAAATGTTGTGGATCTTAATGTTGTGGATCTGTCGGCAAACCATTTTATTACATGCAATCGCAACAAATAATCTGCTCAGACGCCAACCAAGGATCATCAAAAGCCGTGCTATAAATTCTCGGACAACCCAAAAATTCCTAGATGCCCTTCCTGCCTCCCTCCACCTACCCAAGGAGGTCAGAGTAAAAAAAATAAGTTAACCACCTTACTGAGGAACTCAATTTAACCTAGATGTACCCTAGATGCAGTCGCACCCCTAAAAACAAAAAACATTTGTCATAAGAAACTAGCTCCCTGGTATACAGAAAATACCCGAGCTCTGAAGCAAGTTCCAGAAAATTGGAACGGAAAGGGCGCTACACTAAACTGGAAGTCTTCCAACTAGCTTGGAAAGACAGTACCGTGCAGTATAGAAGAGCCCTCACTGCTGCTCGATCATCCTATTTTTCCAACTTAATTGAGGAAAATAAGGACAATCCGAAATGTATTTTTGATACTGTCGCAAAGCTAACTAAAAAACAACATTCCCCAAGAGAGGATGGCTTTCACTTCAGCAGTGAAAGATTCATGAACTTCTTTGACGAAACGATCATGATCATTAGAAAGCAAATTATTGACTCCTCTTTAAATCTGTGTATTTCTCCAAAGCTCAGTTGTCCTGAGTCTGCACAACACTGCCAGGACCTAGGATCAAGGGAGACGCTCAAGTTTTTTAATACTATATCTCTTGACACATTGATGAAAATAGTCATGGTCTCTAAACCTTCAAGCTGCATACTGGACCCTATTCCAACTAAACTGCTGAAAGAGCTGCTTCCTGTACATGGCCCTCCCATGTTGAACATAATAAACGGCTACAAATCCACTGGATGTGTACCATACTCACTAAAAGTGTCAGTAATAATGCCTCTCTTGAAAAAGTCAAACCTTGACCCAGAAAATATAAAAAACTATCGGCCTATATCGAATCTCCCATTCATCTCAGCATTTAAAAAAAACTGTGCTACAGCTTGGTTTTAGACCACATCATAGCACTGATATTGCACTTGTGAAGGTGGTAAATGACCTTTTAATGGCGTCAGACCGAGGCTCAGTATCTGTCCTCGTGCTCCTAGACCTGAGTGCTGCATTTCATGCCATCGATCACCACATTCTTTTGGAGAGATTGGAAACCCAAATTTGTCTATACGGACAAGTTCTGGCCTTCTTTATATCTTATCTGTCGGAAAGATATCAGTTTGCCTCTGTAGATGGTTTGTCCTTTGACAAATCAACTGTACATGTCGGTGTTCCTCAAGGCTCCGTTTTAGGACCACTATTGTTTTCACTATATATTTTACCTCTTGGTGATGTCATTCGGAACACAATGTCAACTTTCACTGCTATGCGGACAACACACAGCTGTACAGTTTGATTGAACATGGTGAATCCCCAAAATTGCCCTCGCTGGAAGCCTGTGTTTCAGACATGAGGAAGTGGATGGTAGCAAATGTTCTACTTTTAAACTCGGACAAAACAGAGATGCTAGTTCTAAGTCCCAAGAAACAAAGAGATCTTCTGTTGAATCTGACAATTAACCTTGATGGTTGTACAGTCGTCTTAAATAAAACTGTGAAGGACCTCAGCGTTACTATGGACCCTGATCTCTCTTTTGATGACCATATCAAGACTGTGTCAAGGACAGGTCTTTACCGTCTACGTAACATTGCAAAAATCTGGATATTTCTGTCCAAAAATGACGCAGAAATATGTATCCATGCTTATGTCACTTCTAGATTAAACTACTGCAAAGCTATACTTTCCGGCTACCCAGATAAAGCACTACATAAACTTCAGTTAGTTTTAAACACGGCTGCTAGAATCTTGACTAGAACCAAAAAGAATTGATCACAATAATCCAGTGCTAGCCTCTCTACGCTGGCTTCCTGTTAAGGCTGTGGCTGATTTCAAGGTTTTACTGCTAACCTACAAAGCATTACATAGGCTTGCTCCTACCTATCTTTTCGTTTTGGACCCGTTGTACAAACCTCCATGTACACTATGGTCACAAGTTCCTTGGTGTCCAACAAATCACCAACAAACTATACAAACTATACCAAGACAGTCATGAAGAGTTCATGACAAACCCTTTTCCCCCTCAAGAGACTGAAAATATTTGGCATTTGTCCCCAGATCCTCAAAAGGTTCTACAGCAGCACCATCGAGAGCATTCTGACCAGTTGCATCACCGCCTGGTATGGCAACTGCTCGGCATCTGATCGTAAGGCGCTACAGAGGGTAGTGTGAATGGCCCAGTACATCACTTGGGCCAAGCTACCTGCCGTCCATGACCTACATAATAGGCGGTGTCAGAGGAAAGCCCATAAAATTGTCAGAGACTCCAGTCACCCAAGTTATAGACTGTTTTCTCTGCTACTGTACGTCAATCGGTACCGGAGCACCAAGTCTAGGACCAAAAGGCTCCTCAACAGCTTCTTCCCCCAAGCCATAAGACTGCTGAACAATTAATAAAATCGCAACCAGACAATTTACATTGACCCCCCCCCCCCCCTTTTGTACACTGCTGCTATTCACTGTTCGTTTGTTACCTATGAATAGTCACTTCACCCCTACCTACATGTACAGATTAGCTCAACCATACTGGTGCCCCCTGTATATAGCCTTGTTATTGTTATTCTTATTGTGTTACTTTTTATTTGTATTTTTTCCTTTAGTCTACTTGGTAAGTATGTTCTTCTTCTTGAACTACGCTGTCCGTTAATGGCTTGTAAGTAAGTATTTCACCTTAAAGCCTACACTTGTTGTATTCAGCGCATGTGACAAATAAAATTTGATTTGAATTGATTTCCTGGTCAATAAAAATAACTAGTGCCCAGAGTGTTTCAATAATAAGCTATAGCATTTCACGGTAAAGCCTACACTTGTTGTATTCGGCGCATGTGACAAATAAAATTTGATTTAATTTGATTTGATTTACTGGTCAATAAAAAGCTATAACTAAGTCCCAGAGTGTTTCCTGGTCTATAGTAAGCAATAACTAGGGCCAAGAGCGTTTCCTGGTCACTAATAAGCTATAACAATGGCCCAGAATGTTTCCTGGTCTATAATAAGCTAGAACTATGGCCCAGAGTGTTTCCTGGTCAATAATAAACTATAACTAGGGCTCAGAGTGTTTCAATAATTAGCATCATCGAGGGTCCAGAGTGTTTCTTGGTCTATAATAACCTAGAACTAGGGCTCAGAGTCTTTCAATTGTAAGGTATAGCTAGGGCCCAGAGTTTGTGCTGGTCTATAATAAGTTACAGTATAACTAGATCCCAGAGGTTCAATAATAAGCTTTAACTACATCCAAGTGTTTCCTGGTCTAAGATAAGCTATAACTAGGGCCCAGATTGTTTTCTGGTATAAGATATAACTAGGACCCAGAGTGTTTCAATAATAATCTATAACAAGGGCCCAGAGTGTTTCAATAATACAGTGCATTGCGAAAGTATTCGGCCCCCTTGAACTTTGCGACCTTTTGCCACATTTCAGGCTTCAAACATAAAGATATAAAACTGTATTTTTTGTGAAGAATCAACAACAAGTGGGACACAATCATGAAGTGGAACGACATTTATTGGATATTTCAAACTTTTTTAACAAATGAAAAACTGAAAAATTGGGCGTGCAAAATTATTCAGCCCCCTTAAGTTAATACTTTGTAGCGCCACCTTTTGCTGCGATTACAGCTGTAAGTTGCTTGGGGTATGTCTCTATCAGTTTTGCACATAGAGACTGACATTTTTTCCCATTCCTCCTTGCAAAACAGCTCGAGCTCAATGAGGTTGGATGGAGAGCATTTGTGAACAGCAGTTTTCAGTTCTTTCCACAGATTCTCGATTGGATTCAGGTCTGGACTTTGACTTGGCCATTCTAACACCTGGATATGTTTATTTTTGAACCATTCCATTGTAGCTTTTGCTTTATGTTTTGGATCATTGTCTTGTTGGAAGACAAATCTCTGTCCCAGTCTCAGGCCTTTTGCAGACTCCATCAGGTTTTCTTCCAGAATGGTCCTGTATTTGGCTCCATCCATCTTCCCATCAATTTTAACCATCTTCCCTGTCCCTGCTGAAGAAAAGCAGGCCCAAACCATGATGCTGCCACCACCATGTTTGACAATGGGGATGGTGTGTTCAGGGTGATGAGCTGTGTTGCTTTTACACCAAACATAACGTCTTGCATTGTTGCCAAAAAGTTCAATTTTGGTTTCATCTGACCAGAGCACCTTCTTCCACATGTTTGGTGTGTCTCCCAGGTGGCTTGTGGCAAACTTTAAACGACACTTTTTATGGATATCTTTAAGAAATGGCTTTCTTCTTGCCACTCTTCCATAAAGGCCAGATTTGTGCAATATACAACTGATTGTTGTCCTATGGACAGAGTCTCCCACCTCAGCTGTAGATCTCTGCAGTTCATCCAGAGTGATCATGGGCCTCTTGGCTGCATCTCTGATCAGTCTTCTCCTTGTATGAGCTGAAAGTTTAGAGGGACGGCCAGGTCTTGGTAGATTTGCAGTGGTCTGATACTCCTTCCATTTCAATATTATCGCTTGCACAGTGCTCCTTGGGATGTTTAAAGCTTGGGAAATCTTTTTGTATCCAAATCCGGCTTTAAACTTCTTCACAACAGTATCTCGGATCTGCCTGGTGTGTTCCTTGTTCTTCATGATGCTCTCTGCGCTTTTAACGGACCTCTGAGACTATCACAGTGCAGGTGCATTTATACGGAGACTTGATTACACACAGGTGGATTGTATTTATCATCATTAGTCATTTAGGTCAACATTGGATCATTCAGAGATCCTCACTGAACTTCTGGAGAGAGTTTGCTGCACTGAAAGTAAAGGGGCTGAATAATTTTGCACGCCCAATTTTTCAGTTTTTGATTTGTTAAAAAAGTTTGAAATATCCAATAAATGTCGTTCCACTTCATGATTGTGTCCCACTTGTTGTTGATTCTTCACAAAAAAATACAGTTGTATATCTTTATGTTTGAAGCCTGAAATGTGGCAAAAGGTCGCAAAGTTCAAGGGTGCCGAATACATTCGCAATGCACTGTAAGCTATAACTAGACTAAATTCTGCAGTGAAAGTGTTTTCCCCCTTCCTATCTCTTCCTATGTTACTTATAGGGATGCATTATAGGGATGAATCATAATCTGTGAATAGAGGATGTGTATATTGGGGTAATCGTGTATATTGGTAATGTGCCATTTGCCCTTGAGGGATGGTTATAAAACTAGTTTCTAGTTTCTGAAGTTGGGACGTGAATCAGTCAGTTGCATTCATATTCAGAAACCTCGGTCTACTCTGTTTGTTTGTATCGGGGGACTTGATACTGTGTGATATGTGTCAGGGCCAGTAAATGAATGGATTGTCATGGTAATCAAACATGACTCCTCAGATACATCCCAAATGCCTCTCTATTCCTTATATAGAGCAATACTTTTTTACCAGAGCCCCTATGGGCCCTGATCGAAAGTAGTGCACTAAATAGGGAATAGGGTTCCATTTGGGACACAACCCTCATTTCAGTTCCACTCAGCCTGCTCCAGGGAGAGAGAGAAGCCATCCCAGCGTCCTCTCTTATTTACATATTTTTTAGATGGATCACTGACACACACCATACCTGAAAAACAACTGAGAGAATTCTTAAAATGGATCATATACACGCCAGGGCTTGGGTTGGATGTTAACAAAATAATGGTGGTTACTATACTGTAGGTCTAGTTTTAAAGGCACTTTTAAAGGGGAATAGCTCCATAGGGGGTGTCATGTTTTATGGGTGAGGATAAGAAATGGATGTGAAATGGCGGGATAGTCTCCTTTTTTGTACTTCTGAGATTACATAAGTATATAAAGCAGGAAGACACATTGATGTACAGTATGCCCCAGAAATTGAGAATGTCTGACAACTTTCAACAATTTCCTACTACTCCTTCAAAAGGTCACTGACCTTATTACATCTAAACAACTTAAGTTTTCCGTTGCATATATCGGTATATTAGGGGATTGGTCCTGCATTATCTTTGTGTATGCAAGCCCTGTGGAATAATTGATGCTTGCAGTAAACAGATATAGAATACCACCACTACCATAAATGTTGTCTATCTCAGGATCCCTCTTGGATGCAGACATCAGAACGAAGCCACGGGGCAAAACCCATTAACCTTGTCATTACCTTCTCCTCCTCCCTGAGAGAGAGACAGAGACGGGGGGGGGATAGCTCTTCCTCTCTTCCTCTGAGATAGCTGGGCTAGCTTGAGAGAGGAGAGAACAGAAGAGAGAACACATAATCACTCCTGTGGATCGGGGGGCCTTCAGGCCAGAGTAGCCTGAGGGAATGAGAGAGGCAAAGGACGAGAGAGGAGAAGAGATTGAGTACAGAGGAGAGCGAGTAGAAAGAATGAGAAATGTGAAAGGGAGAGATGGGAGCAGAAGTGGTGCAGTAATGATTGCCATAACTAGATAACTTCACTACGGTTTTCCATTCACTGGTTTTCCATTGTAGATTTCAGTAGTTCCCTTTGAATGGTTACTGCCAATTCCAGGGTAACGAAATTGCGCTGAGACTTTGATTTTTCACTTAAAATGTATGCCAAGCAAAAACCATTGATTTCAAAGTTTAGGAAATGATACAATATGCACAAGGACTACTTTTAACAAAGAAAGTTTACAAAAACACGTTTACTGGAAGAACTAGGCTGATACAGAGTTCTGTCAAATCTCCCTCAGTTTGTTATGTGACCACGTGTTAAATATCTGCTCTGAATGAAGATTGAAACATGTATACAGAAAGAATGGGGTGTCAGATGTGCCATGACAACTTGAGTTTGAAAAAATCTATTTTGGTCATTGAACTACAGTAAGTGAAGTGAATTTACACCCGGTTATAGAATTGCGGTAAACGAATATTATCATTGGTCCCTGATCTGCACAACACAGAAATGCATCATGATGGATATGAATGTCATTTCTCTTCATGGTGAAGTATCCTAAACAGGTTCACACAGGTAGAAATATGCAATTATCCTCCTTTGCATATTTGGGCATTATTCTACATACTGGCAATTATTTTAATGAGATCCACCACCAAACAAGACCAAATTTGGTTGGTCCGAACCGGACCAAATCTGAAGCTATCACAGTCTATGTTTTCCAAATTTGGACATCAAAGTACAGCATAGTAGAGCTCAGTAGAGTAGAGTACAGCACAGCACAGTAGAGTAGAGTTCAGTTAAGTATATTACAGTATAGTTTAGCAAGGTAAAGTACATTAAAGTGTACTCAACTCTAGTGTGCTCTACTGTGTACTGTATTAAACTCTACTCCACTCTATTCTATTCTATTGTGCAGTGCACTACAGGACTGTACTGTACTGAACTATACTACCTTTATTTACTGTACTGTACTGTACTGAACTATACTCCACTTTTATTTACTGTACTGTAGCGTACTGCAGTGTTTTCTACAAGTACATAGAGTAGCCAGCCAAATAGAAGACGTCAGCCAGGCACCCCCAGGCCGGGGTTAGACTTTTTTTTACCAAAGGAGCTCTAATTTTGTGGCCTTTAGTACATTCTAATGCCTTGATTCCATCTGAAATATCAAAATGACTGAGTACCTTATCGAGTTTACCTCCCAGATTGGAAAAATGCATTGTTGTATTGTATAGTAAGACATGTGTACAATTGAAATTACTGAGAATGTATTAATTCAGTGTATTGTCAGTTATTTTGGATATTGTCTAGGTCTAGGCCTATGCGATCAGGACTATTTTATAAGAGAGCATTATACCTTTAACCTGTCTTCTCTTGAGATTAAATTCTTATTTACTGTTTTAGTGCAAGATATGAATTAACACAAATATGTTTGAAGTAAATAGCCCAATGAAGTAAACATTCCACATTATCTTGAAAAAAATGTATTAAAGGTTTTGTTTTTCCAGGTTTCATTATTTCAGTTTTTCACACTTTTGTTTAATAGAAAAACAATAAAATGTGATATTCTAAGTTCACAACAATGGTTAAAGGAAAACCACCAAAAAACGACGTATTTGTTTTTATTTCATTAGTCCATTATTGATATAGTCCCAAAATGTTTTGCATGTCAGCAATCTAGTTTTCAAGAAATATAACTTTTAATATACAGAAATAAAGCCATTGTGATGCATTTTGTATTTTGGTACTGTAACGATGTCTGAGAGTCGGGAAGCAAGTTCAGGGAGTTTTAATAAATAAACACAACATAATACAAAATAAGAAACACGAACAATGCACAGACATGACACAGGAACAGAAACAAAAACAATAGGGAAGGTAATCAGGGAAGTGATGGAGTCCAGGTGATTCTGATGACACGCAGGTACACGTAATGATGGTGATAGGTGTGCGCCATAACGAGCAGCCTGGTGACCTAGAGGCCGGAGAGGGAGCACACGTGACAGATAAAATGGCTTGCAAAAGTATTCACCCCCCTTGACATTTTTCCTATTTTGTTGCCTTACAACCTGGAATTAAAATTGATTTGTTGGGGGTTTGTATCATTTGATTTACACAACATGCCTACCACTTTGAAGATGCAAAATATTTTTTCTTGTGAAAAAACGACCACCCCTCATCACTGTTCCAAGATGGCGTAGCAGTCAGACGTCTTGTCCTGTCATGTATATATAATTTTTACATATTTTTCTTCGCATATCTTTTAAAATATTTTGCTAAACCTCAACATCTAAATACTCTCCTGCAACCCGCCTCACCCAATGTAGCGTGGATCTGCTTTTTTTTTCTTCTAAAGAGTTATATTTACTTCGGATCTGGAACCCCTCAACTGAAGCTAGCCAGCTAACTACCATCTATCAGTCAGCAAACCATTGCTAGCGGTCATCAGCTAACCTTTAGCTCGGAAAGCTCTCGCCAACAACCAACTAACTTCTAGCCCTTGCTATCTGCTTGCTTGCTAATTCGGCCTGCTAACTGCTAGCCTGCCCCGGTCTACTAACCGCTAGCTTGTTTAGCCCCGGTCTGCTAACTGCTTGCTTGTTTAGCCCCGGCCTACTAACTGTTAGCTTTTTAGCACAGGCCTGCTAACTGTCTGAATCACCGTGTCCCCAGCTAGCACAACCACTCACCGGACCCATATTTATTTTCAATCTCTTTTAGATTTTTAATTTGATTATACCTTCCGGTACCCTGCCTCACCCAATGTGATACGGAATCGCTATTATTTTTATTTTTAGAACACATTCAAGAACCTCCAGAAGCTAACCAGCTAACTAGCTACAAGCTATTTAGTCATTGTTAGCCACTGCTAGCGGCTTTTACCTTCTGCACAGCCAGCCAGTTTTTTTTAGCCTGGATAACTGTCTCTCCACAACAACGCCGGATTCCTGCCGTATCCCTAAGGCCCACTTCCCGGCCTACTCAGCTGTTCACCCGAACCACACTCATACACGGCTAGAGCTCAATACTACATAGCTGATGCCTGCTGGACACTGTGATCACTTGGCTACATAGCTGATGCCTAATCACGATACTCCATTCTGTTTGTTTATGTTTTTATCTGTCAGCCCCAGCCGCACTCAGGCTCTGTGTGTAGTTAATCCGACCCTCTCTGCCTAGTCAACGCCATTTTACCTGCTGTTACTGCTTATACTTCTGTGATCGAAAAAGCCTTGGTTTCATGCATGTCAACATCAGAAACCTCCTCCCTAAGTTTGTTTTACTCACTGCTTTAGCACACTCTGCTAACCCTGATGTCCTTGCGGTGTCTGAATCCTGGCTTAGGAAGGCCACCAAAAATCCTGAGATTTCCATACCCAACTATAACATTTTCCGTCAAGATAGAACTGCCAAAGGGGGAGGAGTTGCAGTCTACTGCAGAGATAGCCTGCAAAGTAATGTCATACTTTCCAGGTCCATACCCAAACAGTTCGAACTACTAATTAAAAAAATTACTCTCTCCAGAAATAAGTCTCTCACTGTTGCCGCCTGCTACCGACCCCCCTCAGCTCCCAGCTGTGCCCTGGACACCATTTGTGAATTGATCGCCCCCCATCTAGCTTCAGAGTTTGTTCTGCTAGGTGACCTAAACTGGGATATGCTTAACACCCCGGCAGTCCTACAATCTAAGCTAGATGCCCTCAATCTCACACAAATCATCAAGGAACCCACCAGGTACAACCCTAAATCTGTCAACAAGGGCACCCTCATAGACGTCATCCTGACCAACTGGCCCTACAAATACACCTCCGCTGTCTTCAACCAGGATCTCAGCGATCACTGCCTCATTGCCTGTATCCGCTACGGATCCGCAATCAAACGACCACCCCTCATCACTGTCAAACGCTCCCTAAAACACTTCTGCGAAGAGGCCTTTCTAATCCACCTGGCCCGGGTATCCTGGAAGGATATTGACCTCATCCCGTCAGTTGAGGATGCCTGGTCATTCTTTAAAAGTAACTTCCTCACCATTTTAGATAAGCATGCTCCGTTCAAAAAATGCAGAACTAAGAACAGATATAGCCCTTTGTTCACTCCAGACCTGACTGCCATCGACCAGCACAAAAACATCCTGTGGCGGACTGCAATAGCATCGAATAGTCCCCGCGATATGCAACTGTTCAGGGAAGTCAGGAACCAATACACGCAGTCAGTCAGGAAAGCTAAGGCCAGCTTCTTCAGGCAGAAGTTTGCATCCTGTAGCTCCAACTCCAAAAAGTTCTGGGACACTGTAAAGTCCATGGAGAACAAGAGCACCTCCTCCCAGCTGCCCACTGCACTGAGGCTAGGTAACACGGTCACCACCGATAAATCCATGATTATCGAAAACTTCAACAAGCATTTCTCAACGGCTGGCCATGCCTTCCTCCTGGCTACTCCAACCTCGGCTAACCGCTCCGACCCCCCGCAGCTACTCGCCCAAGCCTCTCCAGGTTCTCCTTTACCCAAATCCAGATAGCAGATGTTCTGAAAGAGCTGCAAAACCTGGACCCGTACAAATCAGCTGGGCTTGACAATCTGGACCCTCTATTTCTGAAACTATCCTCCGCCATTGTCGCAACCCCTATTACCAGCCTGTTCAACCTCCCTTTCATATCGTCTGAGATCCCCAAGGATTGGAAAGCTGCCGCAGTCATCCCCCTCTTCAAAGGGGGAGACACCCTGGACCCAAACTGTTACAGACCTACAGTGCCTTGCGAAAGTATTCGGCCCCCTTGAACTTTGCGACCTTTTGCCACATTTCAGGCTTCAAACATAAAGATATAAAACTATATTTTTTTGTGAAGAATCAACAACAAGTGGGACACAATCATGAAGTGGAACGACATTTATTGGATATTTCAAACTTTTTTAACAAATCAAAAACTGAAAAATTGGGCGTGCAAAATTATTCAGCCCCCTTAAGTTAATACTTTGTAGCGCCACCTTTTGCTGCAATTACAGCTGTAAGTCGCTTGGGGTATGTCTCTATCAGTTTTGCACATCGAGAGACTGACATTTTTTCCCATTCCTCCTTGCAAAACAGCTCGAGCTCAGTGAGGTTGGATGGAGAGCATTTGTGAACAGCAGTTTTCAGTTCTTTCCACAGATTCTCGATTGGATTCAGGTCTGGACTTTGACTTGGCCATTCTAACACCTGGATATGTTTATTTTTGAACCATTCCATTGTAGATTTTGCTTTATGTTTTGGATCATTGTCTTGTTGGAAGACAAATCTCCGTCCCAGTCTCAGGTCTTTTGCAGACTCCATCAGGTTTTCTTCCAGAATGGTCCTGTATTTGGCTCCATCCATCTTCCCATCAATTTTAACCATCTTCCCTGTCCCTGCTGAAGAAAAGCAGGCCCAAACCATGATGCTGCCACCACCATGTTTGACAGTGGGGATGGTGTGTTCAGGGCGATGAGCTGTGTTGCTTTTACGCCAAACATAACGTCTTGCATTGTTGCCAAAAAGTTCAATTTTGGTTTCATCTGACCAGAGCACCTTCTTCCACATGTTTGGTGTGTCTCCCAGGTGGCTTGTGGCAAACTTTAAACAACACTTTTTATGGATATCTTTAAGAAATGGCTTTCTTCTTGCCACTCTTCCATAAAGGCCAGATTTGTGCAATATACAACTGATTGTTGTCCTATGGACAGAGTCTCCCACCTCAGCTGTAGATCTCTGCAGTTCATCCAGAGTGATCATGGGCCTCTTGGCTGCATCTCTGATCAGTCTTCTCCTTGTATGAGCTGAAAGTTTAGAGGGACGGCCAGGTCTTGGTAGATTTGCAGTGGTCTGATACTCCTTCCATTTCAATATTATCGCTTGCACAGTGCTCCTTGGGATGTTTAAAGCTTGGGAAATATTTTTGTATCCAAATCCGGCTTTAAACTTCTTCACAACAGTATCTCGGACCTGCCTGGTGTGTTCCTTGTTCTTCATGATGCTCTCTGCGCTTTTAACGGACCTCTGAGACTATCACAGTGCAGGTGCATTTATACGGAGACTTGATTACACACAGGTGGATTGTATTTATCATCATTAGTCATTTAGGTCAACATTGGATCATTCAGAGATCCTCACTGAACTTCTGGAGAGAGTTTGCTGCACTGAAAGTAAAGGGGCTGAATAATTTTGCACGCCCAATTTTTCAGTTTTTGATTTGTTAAAAAAGTTTGAAATATCCAATAAATATCGTTCCACTTCATGATTGTGTCCCACTTGTTGTTGATTCTTCACAAAAAAATACAGTTTTATATCTTTATGTTTGAAGCCTGAAATGTGGCAAAAGGTCGCAAAGTTCAAGGGGGCCGAATACTTTCGCAAGGCACTGTATATCCATCCTGCCCTGCCTATCTAAGGTCTTCGAAAGCCAATGTGTGTCAAATCGGAGGGCATGTTGTCTGGTCCGCTGGCAGTCTCTATGGGGGTGCCACAGGGTTCAATTCTCGGGCAGACTCTTTTCTCTGTATATATCAATGATGTTACTCTTGCTGCGGGCGATTCCCTGATCCACCTCTACGCAGACGACACCATTCTGTATACTTCCGGCCCTTCCTTGGACACTGTGCTTTCTAACCTCCAAACGAGCTTCAATGCCATACAACACTCCTTCCGTGGCCTCCAACTGCTGTTAAACGCTAGTAAAACCAAATGCATGCTTTTCAACCGTTCGCTGCCTGCACCCGCACGCCCGACTAGCATCACCACCCTGGATGGTTCCGACCTAGAATATGTGGACATCTATAAGTACCTAGGTGTCTGGCTAGACTGTAAACTCTCCTTCCAGACTCATATCAAACATCTCCAATCATCTAAAATCAAATCTAGAGTCGGATTTCTATTCCACAACAAAGCCTCCTTCACTCACACCACCAAACTTACCCTAGTAATACTGACTATCCTACCGATCCTCGACTTTGGCGATGTCATCTACAAAATAGCTTCCAATACTCTACTCAGCAAACTGGATGCAGCTTATCACAGTGCCATCCGTTTTGTTACTAAAGCACCTTATACCACCCACCACTGCGACCTGTATGCTCTAGTCGGCTGGCCCTCGCTACATATTCGTCGCCAGATCCACTGGCTCCAGGTCATCTACAAGTCCATGCTAGGCAAAGCTCCGCCTTATCTCAGTTCACTGGTTAAGATGGCAACACCCACGCGTAGCACGCGCTCCAGCAGGTGTATCTCACTGATCATCCCTAAAGCCAACACCTCATTTGGCCGCCTTTCGTTCCAGTTCTCTGCTGCCTGTGACTGGAACGAATTGCAAAAATCGCTGAAGTTGGAGACTTTTATCTCCCTCACCAACTTCAAACATCTGCTATCTGAGCAGCTAACTGATCGCTGCAGCTGTACATAGTCTATCGGTAAATAGCCCACCCAATTTTACCTACCTCATCCCCATACTGTTTATATTTATTTACTTTTCTGCTCTTTTGCACACCTGTACATGACCATCTGATCATTTATCACTCCAGTGTTAATCTGCAAAATTGTAATTATTCGCCTACCTCCTCATGCCTTTTGCACACAATGTATATAGACTCTCTTTTTTCCTACTGTGTAATTGACTTGTTAATTGTTTACTCCATGTGTATCTCTGTGTTGTCTGTTCACACTGCTATGCTTTATCTTGGCCAGGTCGCAGTTGTAAATGAGAACTTGTTCTCAACTAGCCTACCTGGTTAAATAAAGGTAAAATACAATTTTAAAAAACAACAGTTGAAAGATAAGGTAAAGGATTTCACCTATTTCTCCTTGGCCCTGGATGAGAGCAGTGATGCAGGTGACACGGCGCAGTTGTTGATATTCTTACAAGGCATAACCACAGAGCTTGACATTACAGAGGAGCTTGCTTCAGCACAGTCAATGAAGAGGACAACCACAGGGAAATATTTATTGGAGGAGGTTATTAATAAGTGTGGCCAAGCTGGGACTGAGTTTTGAAAAGTTATCCAGTGTGACCACTGATGGGTGCCCAAACTTGACAGGAAAAAAAGTTGGCCTTTTAAAAAGGATACAAGATCAAGTAGCTGAGCTGAACCCAGATCAGAAAACGATTTTCCTGCATTGCATTTTTCATCAGGAGGTGCTCTGTAAATGTTTTCTGAAAATGAGCCATGTTGTGGATACAGTCACTAAAGTGGTAAACTTCATAAGAGCAAAATCTTTAAACCACAGGCAGTTTGTCTCACTGTTGGAAGACACAGAGTCGGGTCATGCAGATCTCCCCTACCATACAAACGTGAGATGGCTGAGTTCGGGGAAAGTGCTTTAAAGGGTGTGGGACCTAAAGTTTGCTGTGTTTTTGCAAATGAAAGGAAATATGTGGATTTCCCTCAACTGCAAGATAAAGAATTGTTGTCTGATTTTGCCTTCACCGTGGAGATCATGGCCCTCATGAATGAACTGAATTCCAAATTACAAGGGAAGGTCCTTTTTGCACATCAGATGTACAGCCTTGTCAAAGTCTTCAAGGGAAAATTACTCCTAGCCCATCAAGTAGAAGCCAACAATCTCACCCACCTTCCGACACTACTAATCTGTTCCCTATCAGATAGCCAGTGGGAGAAGCATACATCGCTGATGGGTGCTTTGAACGGTGAGTTTTGTCTTCGTTTTTGAGGATTTTAAAAGTGTTGGAAAATGACATGATGTTGGTTTCCTCTCCTTTCACCTTCAATGTGGATAACTCTCCCACTGACCTGCAATTTAAGCTTATCGATCTTCAGTCTGATGCAGTGATTGCAGAACTATTCAAAACACTGTCACTGACGAGGTTCTATGAATCTCTCGATGAACAAAACATTCCAAAGATTAGGAGTCATGCTCAGAATATGTTTGTACTGTTTTGGTCAACATATGTGAACAGACATTTTCACTGATGAAATATAACAAGTCAAGGCACAGATCATCTCTTACTGACTCACCTCTCAGCAATCCTGCAGCATAGCGAGGTCAGAAACTATACCTGACTTCACTGCTTTAATCAATGCCCATCAGAGACTTCACTCCTCACACTGATTGAGCAGTTTAAATGTAATGTTGAGCCCTCTCTCTTTCTTGTGTTTTTGTGCATACCCGTTAACCAGAGTTCTGTCCGTGGTGCTGAATGCACTTTTCCCTCCGTGTATTTCATTGCATATTTAATATTGAAAATATCTACTAAAAGGAGAACATGGATGTGGTTTATTTCTGTGCATGTTATTTTGCAAAAGTAAAATAAGTAGCATACGTGATTTACAGTAGAAATATGTGTCAACACAGTCATACACATGATGTATAATCCTGTAATATGATTCTGGCCCGCGATGGCAAAAATATATTCTAATGTGGCCCTCCATGGATAATAATTGCCCAGGCCTGCCGTAGATATATATCAGGATGTCAAGGTGAAGCGTCTCACAGATTGTACATTTACACAAACCCACTATGCAAAAATGCACAGGAAACACATTCACATACTACACACAGTATAGTTGTGTACATATGTCATGAGCATCATGTGGAAAGTACACGTGGCATATGAGAAAGTGCACGTGGCATATGGGCTATTATACTGAACATATGCTGTGCTGTATATTCATGTGGAGGTTGTTCTATACAATAGTTCTGCCTCTCATATGACACCTACACAGCTTCCTTCTGGGACGCTACCATAAACCAAGCTCTGCCAGAGGTTTATTAATACATACCTACAGTAAATACACTAGATTTGTGGCTTCTACCTAGCAAGTTCATCAGAGACATACATTCCATAGCCGTATTCAGCTCAGTAGATGTTCAGGGACAACGTATAGGTGAATAATTTCCATAAAGGTAAAGCAGCACCAGCAGGCCCCACAGAACTAAACCAGCCCAGATGGTCACAGTCCAGGCACACTCCCTCTGCCTGTCACCACAAAATGAATAGGTCATTAGCTCAGAGCTGCTTTTTCACCTCACAAAATGGTGCCACTGTTAGAAAGTCTCCTCTAGCAAGTCCCACAACAGCAGAGGGAACAAGAGGTGCCTTAGAACCAGTGAGTGAGTGAGTGAGTGAGTGAGTGAGTGAGTGAGTGAGTGACAGTGAGTGACTGAGTGAGTGACAGTGAGTGACTGAGTGAGTGACAGTGAGTGACTGAGTGAGTGACAGTGAGTGACTGAGTGAGTGACTGACTGAGTGACTGAGACACAAGAGGAGTGTTTTAATCCTCTCTCTGTCTTTTGGACATCCCTTACACAGTCTGTTTCACAGGTTTCAATCGTACCACCAAATCCAGGGTTAATACAGTTTTTCCCAATTGTTTACACACTAAAACTGGCCCATGAGGCACAATGACCCAAACCTGTAACTCATTTAGCAGAACCATACACAAAATTTGGCACATGTTTTGCTTTACACTTAGATTACAATTCTATAACAAACATTTGGCAAAACACAACACAAAATTCTCTACCTTTGGCACAACCTTCACATCTACAATATCTTGTGTGCAAATTAAAAGAAACACTCTTCAACAAGCTAAGCTCAATTACCAACTGATCAATTTCACTCTTCACATGTGCAAACACTAATTGCGGAAATGTTCACTATGAAATCAGACTTTTGGTGTGGATAAAAACGAGGTAGACGTTGAGGTAGACGTGGAGGTGGACGTGGAGGTGGGCGTGGACATAGAGGTAGAGGTGGAGGTAGAGGTAGAGGTGGAGGTAGAGGTGGAGGTGGAGGTGGAGGTAGACATAGAGGTAGAGGTGGAGGTGGATGTGGAGGTGGGTGTGGACATAGAGGTAGAGGTAGAGGTGGAGGTAGAGGTGGAGGTGGAGGTAGACATGGAGGTAGAGGTAGAGATGGAGGTAGAGGTAGATGTTGAGGTAGAGGTAGAGGTAGAGGTGGAGGTGGAGGTGGAGGTGGAGGTGGACGTGGAGGTGGACGTGGAGGTGGGCGTGGACATAGAGGTAGAGGTGGAGGTAGAGGTGGAGGTAGAGGTAGAGGTGGAGGTGGGCGTGGACATAGAGGTAGAGGTAGGGGTGGAGGTAGAGGTGGAGGTAGACATGGAGGTAGAGGTAGAGATGGAGGTAGAGGTAGATGTTGAGGTAGAGGTGGAGGTAGAGGTAGACATGGAGGTAGAGGTAGAGATGGAGGTAGAGGTAGATGTTGAGGTAGAGGTGGAGGTGGAGGTAGACATGGAGGTAGAGGTAGAGGTAGAGGTAGAGGTGGAGGTAGAGGTAGAAGTGGAGAAAGACCAAGTGAGAGTAATCTCTGATTAAATTTAGGCTACTGTGGTGGACCATGTGGTCAACCATGGTTTGACCTTGAGAGAGGCAGAGAGTGCAGCCCAATCTGAGCCGCTTCGTCGTAGCATCCATTATCTGGACGTTCCAAAATTAGAATAGGTATGTACTGCAGACATCTGCTATTTTTACTGCTTGACAGTAATACAACATAAAGCTCAGTAAAGACTGTAGATTCCAATACATACTGTAAGGGGAAACAAAGTCCATGTTTCATGTATTACAGTATGTATGAAATTGGGAGCTATTTGTAACATGTTTATCTTGTATGCTGTATAACTGTAGTGTTTACTGTACTGTATGTAATTTTGTTTTTGTAGAACTGAAAGACGACCACAACGTGCTGGTAGAACTCGTCTATTTACAGTCGAAAAGGAGGCTGCCATTGTGCAAATGGTAGGTGAAAATAATTACATAAGACTGCGGGAAATCCAACAACAGATTACTGAAAACCCTGCCATCTTCCATCACATCATAGTGAGCTTATCAAACATAGCTCACATCCTTAAGAAACACAATTTTAGGATGAAGCAAATCTACAAAGTCCCATTTGAAAGGAATTCCCAGAGAGTGAAGGATAAATGGTACAAATATGTGCAAGTAAGTAATGTACTTGCATTACACTCCTAAAACATTAGCAATTACAGTATTTATTGTAATTTCAGAGACTCATGGAGTTGGATGCAAGTCCCATCCCCCAGGAACTCATATTCATAGATGAGGCTGGATTAAATTTTTCGAAGATGAGGAGGAGAGGAAGGAACATCATTTTTTTTTTTTTTTTTTTTTACCTTTATTTTACTAGGCAAGTCAGTTAAGAACAAATTCTTATTTTCAATGACGGCCTAGGAACAGTGGGTTAACTGCCTGTTCAGGGGCAGAACGACAGATTTGTACCTTGTCAGCTCGGGGGTTTGAACTTGCAACCTTCCAGTTACTAGTCCAACGCTCTAACCACTAGGCTACCCTGCCGCCCCTGCCGCCCATCATTGGTCAGCGCGCTATCATTGCGGTACCTGGCCACATTGGGGGAAATGTCACCATATGCGCAGCTATGAGCCAGAATGGGGTCCTCCACTGTCATACCACCCTTGGACCATACAACACTGCCCATCTCCTTAATTTCCTGAACTCCTTAAATTACAATCTTTTTCAGTCAGAGCAGAGAGTGCCAGGTGATCCTGATCAGCAAATGTATGTTCTAATTTGGGACAACGTGAGTTTCCATCGGGCTGCTCAGGTCCGCAACTGGTTCCATGACCATCCCAGGTTTACAATTCTCTATCTCCCACCGTATTCCCCATTTCTTAACCCCATTGAGGTGTTCTTTTTAGTATGGCAGCGGAACGTATGGCCCTTCTCCAGGCGATGGAGGAGGCCTGTGGTGACATTCCAGCAGAGTCCTGTCAAGGGTGGATGTGTCATGCCAGAAGATATTTCCCCCACTGTCTGGCCAAGGAGAATACCGCATGTGATGTTGATGAAAATCTGTAGCTGGACCAAAACACAAGACATGACTGATTTTGTTTTCACAATTGAGTATTTGTTTCTTGATTTTGATTTGACTGTATTTTGACAGTTTCTTTATCTATTCCGTACAATTCATCTAACATACAGTACTGTAGTACAATTCATCTAACATACAGTACTGTAGTACAAATAGGCCAATTTCTCTTCCTTTGCACATGCAAAATACACTGCTCGAAAAAATAAAGGGAACACTAAAATAACACATCCTAGATCTGAATAAATGAAATATTCTTATTAAATACTTTTTTCTTTACATAGTTGAATGTGCTGACAACAAAATCACACAAAAATGATCAATGGAAATCAAATGTATCAACCCATGGAGGTCTGGATTTGGAGTCACACTCAAAATTAAAGTGGAAAACCACACTACAGGCTGATCCAACTTTGATGTAATGTCCTTAAAACAAGTCAAAATGAGGCTCAGTAGTGTGTGTGGCCGGCACGTGCCTGTATGACCTCCCTACAACGCCTGGGCATGCTCCTGATGAGGTGGCGGATGGTCTCCTGAGGGATCTCCTCCCAGACCTGGACTAAAGCATCCGCCAACTCCTGGACAGTCTGTGGTGCAACGTGGAGTTGGTGGATGGAGCGAGACATGATTTCCCAGATGTGCTCAATTGGATTCAGGTCTGGGGAACGGGCGGGCCAGTCCATAGCATCAATGCCTTCCTCTTGCAGGAACTGCTGACACACTCCAGCCACATGAGGTCTAGCATTGTCTTGCATTAGGAGGAACCCAGGGCCAACCGCACCAGCATATGGTCTCACAAGGGGTCTGAGGATCTCATCTCGGTACCTAATGGCAGTCAGGCTACCTCTGGCGAGCACATGGAGGGCTGTGCGGCCCCCCAAAGAAATGCCACCCCACACCATGACTGACCCACCGCCAAACCGGACATGCTGGAGGATGTTGCAGGCAGCAGAACGTTCTCCACGGCGTCTCCAGACTCTGTCACATCTGTCACATGTGTTCAGTGTGAACCTGCTTTCATCTGTGAAGAGCACAGGAAGCCAGTGGCGAATTTGCCAATCTTGGTGTTCTCTGGCAAATGCCAAACGTCCTGCACGGTGTTGAGCTGTAAGCACAACCCCCACCTGTGGACGTCGGGCCCTCATTACCACCCTCATGGAGTCTGTTTCTGACCATTTGAGCAGACACATGCACTTTTGTGGCCTGCTGGAGGTCATTTTGCAGGGCTCTGGCAGTGCTCCTCCTGCTCCTCCTTGCACAAAGGCAGAGGTAGCGGTCCTGCTGCTGGGTTGTTGCCCTCCTACGGCCTCCTCCACGTCTCCTGATGTACTGGCCTGTCTCCTGGTAGCGCCTCCATGCTCTGGACACTACGCTGACAGACACAGCAAACCTTCTTGCCACAGCTCGCATTGATGTGCCATCCTGGAAGAGCTGCTCTACCTGAGCCACTTGTGTGGGTTGTAGACTCCGTCTCATGCTACCACTAGAGTGAAAGCACCGCCAGCATTCAAAAGTGACCAAAACATCAGCCAGGAAGCATAGGAACTGAGAAGTGGTCTGTGGTCACCACCTGCAGAACCACTCCTTTATTGGGGGTGTCTTGCTAATTGCCTATAATTTCCACCTCTTGTCTATTCCATTTGCACAACAGCATGTGAAATTTATTGTCATTCAGTGTTGCTTCCTAAGTGGACAGTTTGATTTCACAGAAGTGTGATTGACTTGGAGTTACATTGTGTTGTTTAAGTGTTCCCTTTATTTTTTTGAGCAGTGTATATTTACTGTACGTTTAGATTTTTGCTGTATGTGTGCTTACAGTATGCTGTTTGAAATGTATTGAGTCATATTGAAATATAAAACATACATTTTTGCATTTGTGTTATTTTCTTGTTTGAGTACACTAACAATATACAGTATAACAACACAATCTTAGTTTTACACTAAAATAGATTCTGATAGTAGTGTTTTGAATATGTCACATAAGTGTGATCTCGGTTGTCACTAAGTTAGATTCATTTGATGTGTGAGTGTATTTCATTTGTATGCATTGTTTAATTTTGAGCAGGGAGTACATTATTTTGATTTCTGTGTTTGATTTTGCAAGATGTCTGTGGGGTTTGGAGAAATTGGCTAACTGTATTGCGTTTTGTATTTAGAGTTTTGAGTACCTGAGATGTAGTTTCAGCAAATGTGTGCTAACAATTGGGAAAAAATTATAATGAACGAAGCAAAGGCCTTTTTGCAGAGCGAAGGAGTCTGGGGTCGATGGGACCGACGTGTTGGCTAATCTACACAAGCACTACAAATCAATTTCACTGACGCTCTCGCTCTGCACCCCTCCTCTCTTCCCCTCCTTCCTCACCTCCCAACCCTTCTCAGGTGAGCCCCTTCACCAGCCCCTTCACCAAATCTATTTCAGTGACGCTCTAGCTCGGCACCACCCCAACCCTCTCCCCCCTCGCTCTCCTTCTCTCCCCCTCCTCTTCTCAGGTGAGCCCAGAGCCCCCTCTCCAGAAGCTAATTTCAGTAAATCACCCCAGACTCACCCCTCCACTCCTCCTTGCCCCCTCCCTTCCTCCCTCCCCTCCCAACCCTTCTCAGGTGAGCCCCTTCACCAGCCCCTTCACCAAATCTATTTCAGTGACGCTCTAGCTCGGCACCACCCCAACCCTCTCCCCCCTCGCTCTCCTTCTCTCCCCCTCCTCTTCTCAGGTGAGCCCAGAGCCCCCTCTCCAGAAGCTAATTTCAGTAAATAACCCCAGACTCCCCCCTCCACTCCTCCTTGCCCACTCCCTTCCTCCCTCCTCCTCCCTCCCCTCTCCAGCTAGCCGGGCGCCCTCTCCAGAAGCTCATTTCAGAGAGTCACCCCAGAGCCGTGTCCTTGGCTGGCCTGAGTCTTTCTCATTATTGTTGTCTGGTGTGGATAACACATGTACCACTATGTTATTGTGTTGACACAGCTAGTCTGGAGACAATATGCTATTGGACTACATGCTATTGGACTACATGCTACTGTTGCATAATTCACTGTTGTGCTACAACTAGTGTCTTTGTCTTACTTGTTCAACTGCATTGTTTGAGCTACAGTGATTTAATATTAAATCCTAGAAGTACTGCTATACTTTTAGAAATACATTATTTAGGATTATGTATGGGGTAAAAATGAACTGTCATACTTTTTTTTAGCAATGACTGGAGTGAGGTTAAATCGTCTTTGTTCACAGATGAGGAAACATCATAACAAGAGAGAGAGGAGAATATGAGAAATGAAAAAAGAGAAGAAAAGATAGAAGGTATAGAAGAAGAGAGGCAAGGGTAATTCAGTACTCAATGAGGGCAACCTGAGAGACAGAACACTACTGTCCCCATCTGGCTGAGTTCTGAACTGCTGTGACACAATAGACCTGGCAAATCTCATCTCTTTTTTTTTTTTTTGATGTATAGAAGAACTTATCCTACAATATCCCAGCCTGTCTGTCAGCCTGCAACTATTCTCTTTAGTCATTATTTTACTCACTCAATCCTCTCTTTACATCTCCATCTGTTAGCCTAAAACTCTTCTTCTCTTCTTTTTCTCAAACTACTAACCAAATGTTCAGGTGTAAAATCGTAATAACACAGAAATAAATGACATTTTCTTGAATCAAATAATGTTATTGTGGTAAATTCCCTGAAGCCCTCCTCGAATAAGCATCCAGCGGCTGCACATATTTGACGGAAAGTTTATTTTGTTGCAGCTCAATTTTGGAATCAGACCTTACAACACAACATTCAGACTTCTAGCTATACATCCCAGGAGTGTCGGTCAGGAGGACTCCAGACCGATACACCAGACCGATACAAAGTAGATCCTAGAGCTACCTTCTGATAGGGTAGTCTGCTGGTTTCTGTTGACACATTTGTTTAGCAGTGAAAAGGATATAATAGAGGCATTCAATTCACCCTCCAATTGCAGACGTTGAACTTGTTTCTCATGGCCAGATAGAGAATACAAAAGGAAAATGGATTTGTCAGCATAAAAGCATTTTCTGTAGGTTCTGCACATGGCCTTACTACTCCACTCTTTCTTTATCTCTTTAGCTCTCTCTCTCTCCCCCATCCCCCCCTCTCTCTCTCTCCCTCTCACTCTGCCTCTATCTCTCTCTCTGCCTCTCCCCCACCCCTCTCTCTCCCCCCTCTTTAATACAATTCTACAATCATAAGTATTCTGACAACCATTACTCTTTCCTTGTAGATTGTATTATATTTGCTATTTCATTTCCCCTGCATGTTGGGTTGTTAAAGGCAGAAATAGCTAATTGTTTTAGATTTCAGTTCCCACTTGTACCCAGTGCAGATGGTGTGAAATGGTTGTTGTATAAATAGCCTCCATGCTAGCAAAGCCTCCCTCCTCTGAAATATATGGCTGTCTGAAATGGCACCCTATTCCCTATATAGTGCACTACTTTTTGACCAGGGTCCATAGCGTTCTGGTCTAAAATAGTACACTATGTAGGAATTAGGGTGTGATTACAGAAGCAGACCTTGTTCTCTAAGTCCCTCCCCCATTGGACCTGCTTAGACCACCAAACGCTCTACTCCACTCTCTGAACCAAACAACCAGTGTGACAGCCAGTGGTACACATCCCTGTACCATAAACTGATGTGCCTACAAGACAGTGCTAAATACTGTAAAGAGATTAACTCCTAGGCTACTCTAGACTACACCAATAGTCACAAATGCATGCGTTTTTCTAGCAAGTATTCTTCAACAAATCATTACGCTAGATAGCAGTCCTAACCGTAGCTCATTCATTGGTCCAGGTCTTTCTTGAAAAATGTTATATCTCAATGAGACTAAACTGGTAAAATGATGGTTATTTCAAACTTGCATTCACAAGCCATGACATCAATGCTCTTACATACTGTAATGTCATACATAGTTCATTGACTGTATGTTACCACTTTGTCAAATAGTGAGAGACACAGATTTGTGTTTCTAGTCAAGTCAGATTAGGATCTCTCCTTTTCCCTGTAAGAACCTTCCAGTCAGTGATGTTTGGGGTTCTGCTAAAAGACTGTGTTATATTTTAGTTCCAGGGGCCAATTATAGATGACAGACGCAGTAGGCTCTCAGGAAGTGCAACCCTGAAAGCCCTTTTAAAGCAGTGTCAAAGCATAACTTGGAAGTTATTGAGGTCCCCTCGCCCCTCACACACACGGTAATACATACACTTTTAGAAACACACACACACACTCAGACCCCCCCCCCCCCACACACACACACTCACTCACTCTACCTCAGCCCCTCCCTCCCGTAGCATGCATATTTTATAGACAACCTTTCACTCTGATCTCATCTCTTAACCCCATGGGTTACTCTGGGTAAAAGTCACATTGACTAGGCAAACATTTTTTTCCTGGCTGCCAAGAACACAGCAGGATCCTCCATAAGCTCCCATCGATGTTAATCCTGCCATTTATACACTGTCATAAAGGAGGTATTGGACCATCGCTGGGTGTGAAATGCCACACCAGCAGAGGGTTGATATTCTCACTGACTTCTGAAATTGAATATTGACCTTGAGATGTCAATCAACATGGGAAAATGAGGAAAGATTGCAAGAAAGAGATTTATAGCGCAGCTATGAAACTAGCTACAGTGAGGGAAAAAAGTATTTGATCCCCTGCTGATTTTGTACGTTTGCCCACTGACAAAGAAATGATCAGTCTATAATTTTAATGGTGGATTTATTTGAACAGTGAGAGACAGAATAACAACAACAAAATCCAGAAAAACGCATGTCAAAAATATTAGAAATTGTTTTACATTTTAATGAGGGAAATAAGTATTTGACCCCCTCTCAATCAGAAAGATTTCTGGCTCCCAGGTGTCTTTTATACAGGTAACGAGCTGAGATTAGGAGCACACTCTTAAAGGGAGTGCTCCTAATCTAATTTTGTAACCTGTAGAAAAGACACCTGTCCACAGAAGCAATCCATCAATCAGATTCCAAACTCTCCACCATGGCCAAGACCAAAGAGCTCTCCAAGGATGTCAAGTACAAGATTGTAGACCTACACAAGGCTGGAATGGGCTACAAGACCATCGCCAAGCAGCTTGGTGAGAAGGTGACAACAGTTGGTGCAATTATTCGCAAATGGAAGAAACACAAAAGAACTGTCAATCTCCCTCGGCCTGGGGCTCCATGCAAGATCTCACCTTGTGGAGTTGCAATGATCATGAGATGTAACGGGATTCGTCCTCCTCTAACGAGGAGTATGAGAGATCGGACCAATATGCAGCGTGGTACGTGTTCGTCATGTTTTAATGAACAAAATCACTGAACACGAAAATACTAAATAACAATTAGAAAGACAGAAACGAAAACCGAAACAGTTCCATGTGGAACACACAGACACAGAAAACAATCACCCACGAAACACTGGTGGGAAAAGGCTACCTAAGTATGATTCTCAATCAGAGACAACTAACGACACCTGCCTCTGATTGAGAACCATACCAGGCCAAACGCAAAATACAACATAGAAAAACAAACATTGACTGCCCACCCCAACTCACGCCCTGACCATACTATAACAAAGACGGAACTAAGGTCAGAACGTGACATGAGAACGGTGAGGAATCAGCCCAGAACTACATGGGAGGATCTTGTCAATGATCTCAAGGCAGCTGGGACTATAGTCACCAAAAAAACAATTGGTAACACACTACGCCGTGAAGGACTGAAATCCTGCAGCGCCCGCAAGGTCCCCCTGCTCAAGAAAGCACATATACATGCCCATCTGAAGTTTGCCAATGAACATCTGAATGATTCAGAGGACAACTGGGTGAAAGTGTTGTGGTCAGATGAGACCAAAATCAAGTTCTTTGGCATCAACTCAACTCGCCGTGTTTGGAGGAGGAGGAATGCTGCCTACGACCCTAAGAACACCATCCACACCGTCAAACATGGAGGTGGAAACATTATGCTTTGGGGGTGTTTTTCTGCTAAGGGGACAGGACAACACCGCATCAAAGGGACGATGGACGGGGCCATGTACCGTCAAATCTTGGGTGAGAACTTCCTTCCCTCAGCCAGGAAATTGAAAATGGGTCGTGGATGGGTATTCCAGCATGACAATGACCCAAAACACACGGCCAAGGCAACAAAGGAGTGGCTCAAGAAGAAGCACATTAAGGTCCTGTAGTGGCCTAGCCAGTCTCCAGACCTTAATCCCATAGAAAATCTGTGGAGGGAGCTGAAGGTTCGAGTTGCCAAACGTCAGCCTCTAAACCTTAATGACTTGGAGAAGAGCTGCAAAGTGATTGCCAACAAGGGTTTTGTGATTGCCTCTGTGATTGCCAACAAGGGTTTTGCCACCAAGTACTAAGTCATGTTTTGCAGAGGGGCCAAATACTTATTTCCTTTATTAAAATGCAAATCAATTTATAACATTTTGTTGTTGTTGTTATTCTGTCTCTCACTGTTCAAATGAACCTACCATTAAAATTATAGACTGATCATTTCTTTGTCAGTTGGCAAACGTACAAAATCAGCAGGGGATCAAATACTTTTTTCCCCTCACTGTATGAAACTAGTTGGAAAATGCCTGATCGATTCGATTTTGAAGGGAGTTTTAGAACTGGAGGGAGGGGAGTTTTGTAATTGATCAAGTTTTTTTATCACCCCTTGACCTGCCAATCCAGATATTGGATGCTTTTCTCTCTTGAACAATAAGAGAGGGATGGGACAAATATGTATGTAATAAAGGAGACAAGTGAGATCTGAGGACACACACACTACACACTACACACAGAAAGGGCTGTCGCAAGCTAAGAGAAGCTACAGACTAAAGCCTACTACAGTGGAGATGACTGAAACAGGTGTGCGTCACCTGGAGCAGGAATGGAGTGGATGTAAGCTGCTGATGCTTGAAAAGCTGCAACACACTCTGCTGACAGAAACTTCGACTTCCCTTCTTTTCCAACTGCACTCTTCCTCTCTGTTAAACCACGGCATTGTTGAATACTCTATTCTGATTGGCTAGAAGGCCATTCTAGAGTGTGCATTAGCTTCAGATATATGGGCAGTTGGAAAAGACATTGGACACCTCTTAAGAAGTTCCAACAATAAGAGCCTTAATACTGTTCCAAATCACTGCACCAAGTGGATGTCATTCTTGCCACAAAGTGACGAAACTAAACCATCAACCACACAAACTGAAATTGGATACATTGAAAACGCTGGAAAAGCATAGCTATCTAAACGCAGGAAAAACATAGATATCTAGCAAGCATTCATATATTTTTGCAGAGATGCCTTTTTTGTAGCATCTGATGATGTTGCAGTCAAAACACAAGTAGTGCTAGTGCTGTCAAATCCCACATTTCTCCTTTGACCAGTTGTTTTTGGCAAATATTGTTTATATTTGGTTGTCATATTGGCAAATTCCTCACTATCTCTTTTACTTTCAGGGTCTAGGCTTGGATATCCCTATACCAGATTCTAATTGATTATTAGAATGGTGGCCAACCAAGAGTATCTTGTGTGGAGTGCGACAAGGAAGATAATCATCATGGGTCATCCCATGCCTGTGTTCTTCCCTGGAACTCCTTCCTACTAGGAACCTGAGGAGAGGGGGTGGAAGGATGCCCGGCGTTCAGGAAACATCACTGTTTCCCTTTAAGACGGTGTTGTTTTGACATATATTTTGGCATTTTAGTCATTTAGCAGACATTCTTATCCTGAGAAATTAGGGTTAAGTTCCTTGCACAAGGCCACATCAACAGACTTGACTCTGGGATTCAAACAAGTGACGTTTCAGTTACTGGCCAAACACTCTTAACCGCTAGGCTCCCTGCTGCCCCTGTGTAGAACAGAGGCCTCAGGCTGCCATTGTAAGTCACAGAAGACGAGGATGCTACAGTATCTTTGTATCTAAAGAGCTATCTATTGCAGCGCAAACTCAAACTGACAAAATATGTTTGTTGTTTGTGAGGGAACGTTTATGGATCTTCAACATTTAAAAAAAACTTGTGATTAAACTACTACTAGTCACCCAAAATAACCAGGCTACTATTACTACTATTTATAAACACATAAGCCGACAGATGCTTTTTCATAAGTACTACTTTACAACTGCCACGTGTTTGACAACAGACATTTCTTGTCTACCTCAGCTGTGAGCAGAGGACAGGATCCCCTAGAGGCCAACTCTAACTCTCCAGGGTTTTCAGGTGTTCCACAAAGACACTATAGAGGCACAGAAATGACCCTCGATGATGTCATCCTCTTTCTCTAATGAGTTATGATGTTCCAGCTGGAACCCTGGGGAGAGGGGTTGCCAGGGTAAAGGGGTTGCCAAGGACATGTGGGGGACATATGAGGGCCAAAGCCCCGCTGGGAACCCTGTTGCTGGGCTTTGGAAACTCACAAACACTCCCACAGGCACTGAGAGACAACTGTTATGCAAAGCTCTAAGAACTAAGTGTACTTTTATGTTTTCTCACTTTTCTTTTAAATCAAGCACCTAATAATTATATATCTGATATTAAATTATGTGTATATCTAGGTGTTACTATTGATGCACATCAGGAATGAACATTTCCCTGCAAAGGCTCTTGATAAGGTTACTTATCATGTAGAGAAGTGCTTTGAGAGCACTAGTTGACGTAAAGCAATGCAGAGGATTAATTATAAACATAATAGGCTCTAGCCTGTTATTTTAGTTATTGACAGCATCTGGATGACAACATCTTGGATACACTGCAAAGTGCATATTTTTCTGACAAAACCCCATCAACTCAATAGTCCCTCTGGAGAGCAGAGGTTAGAGGGGGCATCTCTCTCTCTTTCTTTCGCTCTCTTTCCCTCTCGCCCTCCCTCTCTCTCTCTCTCTCTCTCCTTCCCTCTATACCCCCTTTCTCTCTCTCGCTCCCTCGATTGCTCTTTTTCTTTCTCACTCCCTCCCTCTCCATCCCTCTTTCACTCTCTCTCCCTCTTTCTCTGTAATATTCCATTAAAATAAGTCAAATGGAGGCCTCAAGGACAGTTGGCCACAGCAGCCAACCTGCTGAGGGAGATATTAAACGTATTTTCTTCTACGATCAATATCACATTGTGGGGCAGGGAGAGGACCGAAGAGGAACAGCAAGGAAAGGGCCGTGGGGTGAAACACACATACACACACACTGTGGGGTGAAACACACATACACAAACACTGTGGGGTGAAACACACACACACATATTGTGAGGTGAAACTGCCCTCTTGTCTCTAACATCACACTGTCCTCACAGCCAGCCAAGGGTGACTTTGTGTGTGTGTGTGTGTGTGCGGTAATTTGTTTCTGCAAACATTGACCAAATAAAGGGAACTTCACTAAAATCAGCCCTTCTCACATCTGTCTCTAGGTGACCTACAACAAAGTCATCTGTCCACCAGAGAGGAAAATAAATGTATATTTTTTTGCTCGATGTGCGAACTCATTAACTCACTCACTAACGGCCATCAAGCCTCTTCAAGGACATCCTTGTCAACGAAAGATGATAAGTCGACAGCTGCAAGAATTGTATCATTAATCATTATGTCACTTATACTTTGAATTAATAAATCATTCATTAATTATTAATACTGGAGGCTTGCGATCATAGTAAATATTCTTCCTGTAGTGTCACACTAACAAAGAACAGAAGTTGGAACAATTTGTGTGTTGCATTTTTATAAACACTGCAACTTAGCTGCTTTCGGTGTTATGAACATGCTTTTTAGTATTGGCAACAGTGCCTTTGAAATCCATCCTGATCTATTGTTCTGTTTAGATTGAAAGGAAAAGGATGAACTAGAGCACACCAAGGATCTTTGCTTGACATCTCAACCCTACAACCTTTGACATTTCCTCCAAGGCTCTACTCCTACTCAAGGCCCCACTCTCATTCCCACACTCCATCTCTCCCCTGCCCTTCACACTCCTTCCTCTTCTTATATCACATCTCTCTCTCTCTCTATCAGTTTGTGGCATGTCTTCCCCCTCCCGCCAAAGGTTCTCGCCATCATATCTCTCTTTCCCTCTTTCCATCCTCCCTCTATCCCCACCCCTCTCAGGTTGTTGTCTCTCCCTCTCTCCCCTCGCTTCCGTGCGTTCTCATTAATGTCATTCTCCTGGCTCCACCACCAGCCAACCACAGCCAACCCTGAGATAGGGCTATATTATTCACAAAGCTACAACTGAAAACACTGGAAACACAGTTATTAGCATGTACTGACTGTAGTGACCGACTGACTCCTCACAACCTCATCTCCTCAGCCAGAGCAGGGGAAAATGCTAATTTGACTCAAATCATCATCGTGCTGCTCGAGGCGCAATAAAGCAAGGCCTTTATATCCTGGCCAAAGACAACTATCAATTATGAATTGATATAAGTTGCCAAACAAAACACATTTGTTTGAATAGTGAAGTCTGAGCATCTGGTCCTATTCTGTGTAACTGACAGACAATAAAAATAGAAATACACTTTGCAGCAATGTTTGCAGATATTTTGATTGTGAGAAAAGACGTGTATGAAAATGTGTGGTCACACCAACTAATTAGATTTTGGGGCCAAACTTTTGTTAGCGGCTCCAGACTAATTACTGTTCCATGTATGCATGTGTTAATTGAAAGTATAATTACAAAGTGTATTAATAAGTAAAGTGATCATGTTTAAGAATTAATGCTAAAGTTAAGCTAAAGAAATGTGAATGCTTACTTTATTTGAACCTAATTATTGAGGTATTTTCATGTTTCCTGGTTGGAAAGTATGACCGCAATTGGAGATGCGTTTGAGAATGGCATTTTTAAACTGTGTAGTGGTTCGTACACCTGTTAATTGTCACAGGGCAAGGGGGAGAATAATTGGAAAATATTGAAATGTGTAACTATTAGAACCCTGGACCCGATGATTAGGCCAATTTATGGGGGCTTTCTCCTCAAGAAATGCTGGCGGCTATGACAGAAGCCAAACGTGAGTTGGATTGGGGGTGTGGTTCAATGTGTGTGTTTCTTGCGTCTGTCCTTGCCACCATCAAGACACACCCATCTGTCAGAACCTTGCCCTCAGCTGTTTCCCCCCACTCAGCCAAAACAAACAAACCTTGTGCAGGTTGAGTTCATTAACTACATGCAGATGTAATGTGAGATGACGATGGAAGCTTTGAATAGGTCAGTAGGCTACAGAGTAATATGAGAAGAATGCAATTGCTGAATTGATGTAGATATTCTAAACTACGTGTTTTGATAACTTTCAAATGTAGTACCAGGTCCATATAGAATAAACAAACCTTTACATTATACCATAGAAGCAGGGTTCTGATAATATAACAATGTGCACCTTTCATCTTTCATTGTCATTCCCAGCCGACACATAGCTTCCTGAGAGGTGTCCCTTATACAATAGGATTTCCTTTATCCTGGTGCAGAATACACTGTGTTTCTCCCTCCCCATGTTGACTGATGCCATTCAATTCAATAATAAAAAAGGCAATACAATTAAAAGCTGTGTCTAGTAAAATGTTAATGCCGAGTCCCATGTCTCTCTCCATTCAGAGACATCCATATCAAGCCCGTCTATCATTCTGGACTTCATCACATCATCTTGCAAGTCTCCATGTGCTGGCTCCATACATGTTTCTGTAAACACATGCACACATAGTCACTGTTCTATACCAATGGCAGTTAGGATACGTAATATCTGAAACACAAAAAGGTCCTATGTTGAAGTTTGAACAGATCAGACAAAACCTACCCAATTATGGTCTCCCCATTAAACAACTGAGGATGCCATCTGGCAAAAGCATCTCCAGTCCTTCTGTAGAAATAGGCAGAGTTGAGGGAGAGTTCAACAGTGACACATGGAATGAAAAGGTTGTTGCTATTACTGGACATTTGTGCTGTACTGTATTATAGGTACAAACCTCATTGTGAATGTGTTGAGTGTCAGGTCTCTCATATCATGCATCGGTGAACACATACACACAGTCACTGTTATATTAGCAATGGCAGTTGGTATTTGACACAGAAACATATACCATGTTGAAGGTTGAACAAGTCAGATTAAACCTACCTAATTCTGTTCTCACAATCGACGACCATTGGTGAGCAGACAGGAGGTGGGGCTGGAGGTGAGGTCTTTGCCAGAGCCCCATTGACGGGCGTAGCAGCGTAGCTCAGCTCCTGGCCCCTCATCAAATATACTGGTCGGTCACACATAAACACAGAGCACTGATTACATTATCAATGGTGGTTATGATTAGGCTGGTGGAACCAACCCAATCACTGATTCACCTTTCTATTTCACTTCAGATATCATAAAATGTGACGTGAAATAGAATGGTGAACAAATCGATTAGTCTGGTTCCAGGCTAGGTTATGCCCTGGACATTATATGCATCTAAGAAGAAGAAAATAAACAACAAAAGTCAGTTGTATCAAAGTAATGAAGTGGGTTACCTTCTGTATTTGAACCAATGACGAACCTGTGTTGCCGGCGATATGTGAAGGTTGCTGGTCGGATACTTGCCGACATGTAGCTGACTGTTCCATTCATAGGAATACTCACAGCGAGGGCCTGTCTACATGATGCTGAGAAGGGCCCCCTTGCTGGTATTCTCTATACTGCAGGTTCGGTTGCAAATTGGACATCTCTCAAACAATTGCAGCAGGCAATCTTCAGAGGTGGTGTTGATTGACCCTGTGACAGGGTGAAACAATTGACAGCCAAGTGATAAATTACATTTTCTTCTAAAGAAAAGAGAAAGGGTTTTGCTAATGCACTTCACAACCAACATGACTCTACTAGTTGTATCTGCTTGGCTGGGGAATAAGCCTACTAGTTTATCAAGCCAGGTATTTTTTTATACAACTTTTCACATTTCACACATTGCCTGTCATTGTTGATGAAGCCATCTGTGTCCTCAGGGCAGTAACTTGGGTCACTATCAGAGGCCTCATGATGGTGTGTCCTTTTCATAGGAGTCGAGGGAGATTGTGTCAACAACAGAGGAGGTATCACAAGGGTACCTGTGTCGCATGACACACCTTGATTTTGAGGTCTTGCCTGACAAGCTGTGAAAATAGCAAGTGAACTGTGAATTAAATTATTTTTGTAGGTCGCTAAACATGCTATGATACCCACCTTCGCTCCTACTGGTAGGTCCCGGCATCCATTCATAACCAGGTGATCAGTCTGGCACCCAACTGCACACTTTATCGAACAGAAAAACAGGGTCAACGATTGTCATCATCCCGTTTGGAATCAAATGTTATGCTGTAGAGATGTAAACTGACTGGCTCCAGATTGGATTAGATTCAGGTCGGTGACACAGTTACACTATGTAACTGGACCCGTACAAATCAGCTGGGCTAGACAATCTGGGCCCTCTCTTTCTAAAATGATCCGCCGCCATTGTTGCAACACCTATTACTAGTCTGTTCAATCTCTCTTTCGTATCGTCCAAGATTCCCAAAGATTGGAAAGCTACCGCGGTCATCCCCCTCTTCAAAGGGGGTGACACTCTATACCCAAACTGTTATAGACCTATATCCATCCTGCCCTGCCTTTCTAAAGTCTTTGAAAGCCAAGTTAACAAACAGGTCACTGACCATTTCGAATCCCACTGTGCCTTCCCTGCTGTGCAATCCCGCTTTCGACTCTGTCAATCACCCCATTCTTATCGGCGACTCAACAGCCTTGGTTTATCAAATGACTGCCTCGCCTGGTTCACCAACTACTTCTCAGATAGAGTTCAGTGTGTCAAATCGGAGGGCCTGTTGTCCGGACCTCTGGCAGTCTCTGGGGGTGCCACAGGGTTCAATTCTCGGCCGACTCTTTTCTCTGCATATATCAACAATGTCGCTCTTGCTGCTGGTGATTCCTTGATCCACCTCTACGCAGACGACACCATTCTGTATACATCTGGCCCTTCTTTGGACACTGTGTTAACAACCTCCAAACGTGCTTCAATGCCATACAACACTCCTTCCGTGGCCTCCAACTGCTCTTAAAAGCTAGTAAAACTAAATGCATGCTTTTCAACTGATCACTGCCCACACCCGCCCGCCTGACTAGCATCACTACTCTGGACAGTTCTGACGTAGAATATGTAGACAACTGCAAATACCTAGGTGTCTGGCTAGACTGTAAATTCTCCTTCCAGACTTACATTAAGCATCTCTAATTCAAAATTAAATATAGAATCGGCTTCCTATTTCGCAACAAAGCCTCCTTCACTCACGCTGCCAAACATACCCTCGTAAAATGGACAATCCTTCCGATCCTCGACTTTGACGATGTAATTTACAAAATAGCCTCCAACACTCTACTCAGCAAACTGGATGCAGTGTGTCACAGTGCCATCCATTTTGTCACTAAAGCCCCATATACCACCCACCACTGCGGCCTGTATGCTCTCATCGGCTGGCCCTCGCTACATATTAGTCGCCAGACCCACTGGCTCCAGGTCATCTATAAGTTTTTGCTAGGTAAAGCTCCGCCTTATCTCAGCTCACTGGTCACGATAACAACACCCACCCATAGCACGCGCTCCAGCAGGTTTATCTCACTGGACATCCACAAAGCCAACAGTTGGCCGCCTTTCCTTCCAGTTCTCTGCTGCCAATGACTTAAACAAATTGCAAAAATCGCTGAAGTTTGAGACTTATTTCTCCCTCACTAACTTTAAGCGTCAGCTGTCAGAACAGCTTACTGCAGCTGTACACAGCCCATCTGTAAATAGCCCATCCAACTACCTACCTCATCCTCATGTTATTATTTACTTTTTTTGCTCTTTTGCACACTAGTATTTATACTTGCACATCATCATCTGCATATCTATCACTCCAGTGTTAATTTGCTAAATTGTAATTACTTCGCTACTATGGCCTATTTATTGCCTTACCTCCTTACACCATTTGCACACACTGTATATAGATTTTTCAATTGTGTTATTGATTGTACTTTTGTTTATCCCACGTGTAACTCTGTGTTGTTGTTTTTTTGTGATGCTGCTTTGCTTTATCCTTGCCAGGTCGCAGTTGTAAATGAGAACTTGTTCTCAACTGGCCTACCTGGTTAAATAAAGGTGAAATAAAAATAAACAAATAAATAACTATGACATGTTTTGCTATGGCCCTGGGTTGGTTTGAGTTTGTTTCTGCTAGTTAGTAGACTGTTGTAGTCAGACATGAGTTAGCTAGTACCACCATAGCTGCATCCAATATTTAAGAAAATAATTGGTACGAAACAACTTTGCCATATTATGATGTAGTCAAATTAACGTTGGGAGAAGGCAATGCTGCCATTAATGTTATAAGCAAAGTTTGTAAAAAAGCTAGAAATGCTAATGTTAGCTAGCTAAAATGTGGGGTTTCCCTCAATCTTAGTTAGCTGGCTAAAGTTATAATGAATATTTTTACAACTAACCCAACATAGACCACAGCACGAGCTAGCGAGATCTTGTTGGCACGTTCTAGCACGTATTTGCATATTTCCGTTAGAAAAGCGTACTCTATGAATTGCGCGTCTGTAATAACTCAATTCGTCCTAACCCATGCACTCCTTCTAAACAATACAATTGTTTGAAACTTTGGCAAAGGGTAAAGTCTACAAAAAGTAATGATCCTTTGAACGTGTTTGGAGCGATGAAACAACTGAACTCCATTAAATTAATTGAAGCAAAGTGGGCAGAGGGGTGATTTGCATGTGGAGCTTGGCAAAAGGGGGCACAATTTGTTGACATAATTGTAACCCAAACCTAACCTTCATTTACTTGTTGTGACAAACCGAGGTTCCAAACTTCGTTTTAGATGAGACCGACTTTATGAGCAAAATGATCCTACTTTGTAGTCAATTTTAACTCTAGAAAAAATGTTTCTTACTCGTATCGATTCCACATAGCTTGTTTCTGTCACGTTCTGACCTTAGTTATTTTGTTATGTCTTTGTTTTAGGTTGGTCAGGGCGTGAGTTGGGTGGGTTGTCTATGTTCCCTTTTCTATGTGGTGTTTTTGTGTTTGGCCTGGTATGGTTCTCAATCAGAGGCAGGTGTCGTTAGTTGTCTCTGATTGAGAATCATACTTAGGCAGCCTTTCCCCATGTGTGTGGTGTGGGTGATTATTTTCTGTTCCGTGTTTTGCTTCAGGACTGTTCGTTTGTCGTTTTATTGTTTTTGTTCAGTATTCTTATTAAAACAATATGGACACTTACCACGCTGCGCATTGGTCCTCCTCTTCTTCCACCCATGACGAGCGTTGCAGTTTCAAAAGGGATGAGTTGGTTTTTAGGGGCAGTCGCTCTTTAAGGCATTGTTTAGCACCTTGATGGAAGTGTGTGCTATCGGTAAAATGTTTATTGCCTGAATATGTGCCAATCATGATCTTTATGATGTTAATTGCTCATTCATGTCTAATGGGATATCCCATGGTGAAATGCATTATGGGTCAAATCAATTATTAAGGTTAGGACAGTGCTTTTACTTATGTTGCTCTTTGTCCTGTTTATTAATTTGTAAGTATCCTACTTTTGGTGCCTATTTATTTTCCACTTTTGCTAAGAACAGATGTTTTTTAAATGTTTATATCCTTCTCTGCCTCCTCACTGCTACATCCAATGTGACGGCCTACCTCACATTGTATTGATGCAGCCCTCAATAACAAATGGGTATTCTAACACTAAGGCTCATTCTCCTGAACCTCAGTGTATGGGGATGGAGTTCACACACATAGTTAGGGGAAATAAAAAGAAGGGGCAGTGAGAGACATTGAGAAGTTTGTAATGACTGCATGTGCTGACAGTCCAACTTTTTTATTTTATTTAACCTTTATTCAACTAGGCAAGTCAGTTAAGAACAAATTCTTGCTTACGATGACGACCTACCCCGGCCAAACCCTAACCCAGACGACGCTGGGCCAATTGTGCACCGCCCTATGGGACTCCCAATCATGCTGGAAAAGCGTGCTCTTCATGGATAGATCCTGATTTCAACTGTACTGGGCAGATGGCAGACAGTGTGTATGGCATTGTGTGGGCGAGCAGTTAACTGATGTCAACGTTGTGAACAGAGTGCCCCATGGTTGGGGTGGGGTTACGGTATGGGCAGGCATAAGCTACGAACAATGAACACAATTGCATTTTATTGATGGCAATTTGAATGCACAGAGATACCATGAGGAGATCCTGAGGCCCATTGGCATGCCATTCATCCGCCGCCATCACCTCATATTTTAGCATGATAATGCACGGCCCCCATGGATCTGTGCACAATTCCTGGATCTGTACACAAGGTTCTGTACACAAGCTGAAAATGTCCCAGTTCTTCCATAGCCTGCATATTCACCAGTCATGTCACCTATTGAGCATGTTTGGGATGCTCTCGATCGACGATAACCAGCAACTTCACACAGCCATTGAAGAGGAGTGGGACAACATTTCACATGCCACAATCAACAGCCTGATCAACTCTACGCAAAGGAGATACTTTGTGCTGTATGAGGGAAATAGTGGTCACACCAGATCGTGACTGGTTTTCTGATCCACGCCCCTAACTTTTTTTTAAAGGTATTTGTGACCAACAGATGCATATCTGTATTCCCAGTCATGTGAAGTCCATAGATTAGGGACTCATTTATTTATTTCAATTTACTTATTTTCTTATATGAGCTGTAACTCAGTAACATTTTTGAAATTGTTGCATGTTGAGTTTATATGTTTGTTCAGTTAGATGTTCAATGTTTCTTTAAAAATATATATATTTAAAAGGAATAGTTTCACCATATTAAATGAGAGATATGTTCAAATGACAGGGTTGACCTTAAAATGAGGGACAGACATAAATGAACCACATTAAATAAATACTAATTTTCAGAAAATACCTTTCTGGTCCAGAAAAGACTCAAAGCGATAAAATAACTAGGTCTTTACAATGATGGTGAAACTTTGAGAAATGTTGGGATTCAATTTGTTACAATCTTTCTAGAAATGATACAAGGTTGATCGAATGGACATGTCAAAATGCTGAAATTTGGTATTTCAGAAAGCTTTTTTTCATATTCAAAATCTGATTTATTGAATTATCTACATGGTCTGTATTAAAAGGCACTTCATAACAGGCTTCAAAATGCAATATTGTTGTACAATTTCTACTTAAAAATCAAAGAGACACTAAAGACACAAATTTTATGGAAATACCCAGGGAATAGGGTTCCATTTGGGACACATGCACTCACTACTGTGATAGGATGTTGTCAATAGAGCTGCAATCTGGGATTCATGTTTCAAGCAAATGGCAGCCCCTCCATTTGTTTTGGTATTCATCTCAGGGGGAAATGAGACCCCTCTCAAATTCATAGACAGTGCTCTAGATCCAAGGGCAGTGCTGAGCTCATGAGTCATGAGGCATGTTATATTATTGAAGAATTTAAAAGACCATTAAACAGATTCCCATAACCCAGACTGTAGCTTTACGATATTTTAAGCCTGTGTGTGAGATGGTGTCTATGCCCCAAATGGCACCCTATTCCCTACAAAGTGCATTACTTGATCAGAGGGCTAGGTAGTGCACTTTGTAGGGAATAGGGTGCCATTTTGGACACAGATTATCTCACACACAGGCTTAAAATATCTTAAAGCTACAGTCTGGGATATGGGAACCTGTTTAATGGTAATTTCAATTAATTAGAGAGAAAGAGAAATTAACTGACTCCACTGAGAATCACTGTAATAGAAGCCTGTTCGAGTGAATCATAATAAAGATGGAGGGAGGAAGGGGACAGAGAGAGAGTTTGTGTCCCCATAATATCTATTTTCCCCTGAAGTTTGCACTTGTTCACTTCCCTTGAAAGGAAATGACTGGCATGGGGAACTTTCTCTAGCCCATGCCTACACCAATCCAAGTTGAAGAAAGTGAGACAAAAAGTATCAGTATTTTGAAATTAACTGCACCTGAGGGAAAGAGAAAGAGAGAAAATAGATGATGAGAGGGGAAAGACGGTGAGAGAATAGAGTTGAAGAGGGAGAGAGGTTAGAAAATGAGAGAGAAGAAAAGAAGAGATGGTTTGTGCTTGCATACAGCATCATCTTGTGGTATTTGAAACAACTACAGATACAGCATATGTAGTATAGCTCACTTTATGTATAGCATTTATATTGCTACTGTCATGTTCACCAACCTACAGTAAATGCATGGAACATAGTAGACAATTAATTTGTGTCCGTTTTTAAGTGAATTCCCATTACTTTCTATAAGGCTACTATTAATAATTTGAGCTGCACTACATGTATATTTGTAACTGTATTGTCTGGACCTGTAGCTTTGTATTAAACATATTTGTTGGAATAAAAGTGCCATCAACTTATAATACTATTATGAATATTTACTTGTAACTCATTTAAGAAGGTCTAATTATTGCAAAATGTAATTAGGCCACAATATTTCGTAATATGTAAAGACGTGTGTAATATTATTTCTAACATCATAGGCTACTTTGAAATAATTAGGCCTGATTTCTAATATGCCCTTCTGTCCAAATCAATAATATTTTAATCATATAAAAAGGCTTGTAGGTTAATACAAGGAGGTTAACATCAGGAGGGGCTGTTACACAAAGCTAACGTAATACAGGAGGAGGTTAGCATCAGGAGGATATGTTACACAAAGCTAACGTAATACAGGAGGAGGTTAACATCAGGAGGAACTGTTACATAAATCTAACATAGTCCTTACTGAAAGTCAGTGGTGGTCAACTTTGAGAGATAGTCTATATGTTATTTTACTGTTCCTTTAAAGAAGATGGTCAATGTGTCGCACCGGCAACTGGTAAAGTACGCCAAAATATAATTTTATTCAACATTCTGGCATGTAGAGGTCGTGAGAGAACTTTCCTGATTCAAACGTTAATTTCGGCCTGACAGAATTCAATGCAATTTAATACCGCGTTTCCTGTCAAGCCGAGGTGGAGACGAAGGGGTGCTCGAGATCGTGCACTGTTTGCGCGTGTCTGTTCTGTTTGTGGATGCTAAAAATCTGAAGAATTACCAGGGAAATTAAATTCACGTGTAGGCCCTACGTGTAATTCAACCATAACCAGGTAAATTGAACTAAGTAGATGTGCCGATATGTCTTGTGTGTTAATATTTAGAGGTTGTCGAGGTGCACAATACAAATGTTTTCTTCGCAGAAAAATGCCTGTTCTACAGCAGGCCCGCCAGTATCTTATTACACCGAATAGGTTCAGTGGGATATCCCCTATTCCGCCTGTTTTATACCTTTTCTATTAATATCGTAGTTAGTGAGAAAAATGTTGTCGAATTACCGGTGTCCTTTGAGAATATGACAACGTTAAGAGAGGGTTTGATGGAGCAGTGGCCAGGTAGCGGAGGAACATGGTTGCTCTGCGGTGTCTCCTAGTGATACACACCGGGCAATAGTGCATCCCGAGCCGCTAGAGGGATACGGGCCTGCCGGGGGTGGCGTTGCGACAGCCAAGGCGTTGAGGTTCGGAGACAATGTCCTCAACATACGATTTTGTTGGAAAGCAAACGTAACTATTTATCAGCTATAGCCATATGCAGACGATGTTACTGTTACCACAGGTAAAGTTAAATGTTTGTATGGATGGTAACAAATTATTTTTGGATTCAGTGTTAAAAGTCGTTCTCGGCTATTATGTATGATCACGGCAAATCACATTTGGACATGGATTGTCGTCTATTTTAACTGGCTATACAGTAAGTTACATTGACTCATCTGTCCACGTTGTATTCGTGACCAACGATATCTGAGTTTTTGTGGTATATTATTTGATTAAACAGTAACCTAGGCTTGGTCTTCTCTGGGCTTGCAGCCCTCCCTGCTTTCTCATCTGGCTACTGCAGCCTGGGGTTTCGGCGACGTTGTTTATCACTCTACTTGGTTGATACAGAATGGCGGGTTTGAGTATCGCGCTACACATGACTGCCCCGTACACCTGCTAGTTTGATGCAGTGCATGACGTAGTCTATTTGTAGAATACCCTAATTTGGTTGAGTGTTAAATTAATAAAACGTTTATATTCTGGCAGATTTGGTATTTTTACCAATTTAGGCCAATGCCCTTACTGCATTGCTGTAGCTATACCCTGGTCTCAATTGGGATTCCCTGTATAAATAGAGGTTAAATTAAAGTATTGTAATTATCATGATACTCAGTAAAGGACAATTTCAGCAGTAATGTGATGTACTTTTCAAAGGTTTTCTATTCCTTTCTAGGTGCATAATCAGAAATACCAGACCAATATGGGGCATTGTGCCTATAGGGAGCACAGGGGCTGTTTCAGTTGTTTGACAAATACCAAATTCTCCAATTTATGGACAGAGGATAAGCTCCCCTCCAGACCATCTCCCTCACATACTTTGTGCCCCCTCATTCTTTGTGCCTACAGTGAAAATCTGAACAATAATAATACAAATATTGTGATATGAATACAAAAGCTGTATTTTGACTGTCTCTTGTTTCCTTTTTTGTTTCAGATGTAAAGATGTGAGTGTGGTCTGAGGCAGCTGTGATCCCATGCTTCAGCCCCCCCACCCACCCCAGCACCACACTAGAATGTACTTGAACTTGCCTCCAGTCGCGGCTTTGCACACAGAATGGAGGTCATCGTGCGGTGGTCTGCCCAGAGGCTTTAGCGGTCTGCCCCTGTGCTTCAATGACTCTGACAGCGACTTGTCCACCACTGGAACACCCATCTCAGAGAAGGTCCAGATGATCATAGAGAGCCTAAGGAGCACCCAGTCCTCACTCAACATGGGCGACGAGACAGAGGGGAACCAAGTGCTATCAGGGCAACCGGTACAGGAGGCTGGAGCCCGGGGCTCCCAGGGCCAAGGCTTCAAGGTCCGGAGGGGGCCTCCTGTGGTTATGGGACCCAAGCCCAAATTCAGAGGCCCTCTTCCTCTCACTCACACTGATAACTTGCTGCCACTGCCAGAAGTTTCCTATAATGTTGATTCGGAGAGTTCTGACGGCGATGACTCTGTAGATAGAGGCATCGAGGAGGCCATTCAGGAGTACCTGAAGGAAAAGGATGACCACAAACGCAAGGCTGAGCCAGAACCAGCCACTAATATTTTACAGCCACCGAAGATTCCCCGGAGGGAGGCTGCTCCAACCTTTCCAGAACCTACTAAACAACATTCCGACAGCAATAAGATTTTAACTGCCAGCAACCAGGTTCCGAGAAGTGTCAAAACAGAGACACACAACACAGCACTACCCATGAAAAAATGTTTGAAAAGTAAAATACCCACCTGCAAAGAGAATCCCTTTAAGAAACTGGACACAATAAGCAACACAGCGGTGGTAAAAAAACGATCTTTGGAACAGAAGAGAGGCCCCTCTAATTCCAACCCTCTCTCTGGCAAACAGAAGAGTCCAGTACTGAAAGCAGTGAAGTTGGAGGAACACTTGTCTGACAGTGACAGCAGCAGCAGTAGTGATGACGGCATTGAGGAGGCTATTCAACGTTACCAGAAGGAGAAGAAGAAAGAGAGACATGAAGGAGGCCCTAAGTCCTCCAAACCCCTTCTCGTCCTCAAAGAGGAGTCAGACTCCAGCAGCAGTGATGACGGAATAGAGGAGGCCATCCGCCACTACCAGCTGGAGAAGCAGAAAGAGAAGGGTGTACCGACGCTCTCTCTATTTCTACCCAAACAAAAGCAACTGGGTAAAGCAGCGGCTCCCCTGCACTGTTCAGAGAGCACAAGCACTCAGGCAGCAGCCATGAAAAAACACAAACTGTCTAAGAAGAAGAAACCTGAGACTAGGGATTTAAAATTATCTCTACCCTCTCAAACTCCTGGTTCCTCACTCTCTCTTATCAAGAAGAGATTAGCAGTTAGCAGCCCCAAAGGGAATGGCCTCCTCTTGTCAACTAAAGTGGAGCCGCTGCGAGAGAGGGAGCAAGAGCAGCACACCACCCCATGCCCAGCCACTCTGAAGGTGAACACCACCACCACAGCTGAGCTGATGTGTGCTGAGGCCATTCTGGACATTTCTAAAGCTGTCATTAAAATGCCAGGGGCCTTTAACCCTAATGTAGCATCAGCAGGCCATATCAATATTAACAGTAGCTCCACGGAGTCCACCGCCACCACTTCTCTTATCTCCACAAACTGCCATGATGATGATGATAATAATACAAGTGATGATGAGAGCTCCATTGATAGTGAGGATGGGATCGAACAGGAAATCCGGAAGTTTCTTGAGGAGAAAGCCCAAATGCACAAACTGCCATCTGGGCCCGGCTCAGATGTTGGTACTACAAGTCCAGGTGGATCCAACACAATAACAGAACCAGAGAAAAACACCAAACTGAATCCGGCCCAGAAGAAAACACTGAGGCTATCTGTGAAGCAGAAAATAAATCTCAAAGAGGAAGGTGGCAGCAGGAGGGGTTCCAAGGAAGGAGAGAGTCATCTCAAAATGAAAGAAGAGGCACTCCGAAAGCATTTGACCAAGCATGACCAAAGGTCAAGGTCATCTGTTTCCACCCTGAAAAAATCCCCACTGAAATCAGTGAGGACCTCAGAGAGGAGGGGGGAACCTAAGAGTGGAGACAAGAGTAGCTCACTCGACAGTGACGAAGACCTGGACACTGCAATAAAAGACTTGCTCAAGACTAAGAAGAAGTTGAAAAAGAAGACTAGAGATATGAAGTTGAAGTCAAGGAAGGGCCTTGAGGATGAGAAGCAGTTGTCTAGAAAAACAGAGTTAAAGAAGCTGGGTATGGACCATGTGCCCAAGACTACCAGCCTTTTAAAAACTAGCCTTAAAATCACTACTACTACAGCCCAGAGTAGTAACAACAACAGAAAAAAAGGCACATTTAGTATGCATGTGTCACACTATCCACAGAGCAATGAGAAGAAAGAGCCCCTCAACCAGACAGATGAGATGGACCGATCTCAAGGGAACAGGAATGTAGAAGGCCTGTCAAGAGAGACTATCCCAGTTGTTCAGATCAAGGAAGAGAGCAGTTCAGTGGACAGCGACGACAGCATCGAACAGGAGATCAGAAAGTTCCTGGCAGAAAAGGCCAAGGTTTCTACTACCACAGTGAAAACAGATGATAGAGAGGAGATCGTGAATGGCAAGGGCAAAACAGCAGTCCCTCTCTCGGAGAAATGCATAAAATTGGAAAATCTGCTGGCTGAAATTCCAAGGATGGATGTTACTCAATTCCCTGACCTGCCTCGTCAGAGCAGTTGTGAGCAGAGAGGAGTTCAGGAAAGAGGAATCTTTCCAAACACACCCCCTATCCAACCAGTGCCAGGAAACCACACCCCAGAAACAGCTAGGGGGTCGTGCCTCCTTTCAGCCCTCACCCCCAGCTCCTATCCTCCAGCGCTGGAGCCTGCCAATGGCGCTGTGTCTGGGGCTGCCAGATCAGAGAAGAGGAGGAGCTCTAGTTCAGATCCAGAAAGCGGTGATACCCACCATAGTGCCAACTCTGAGATGGCAAGGGAGCACAGCTACAGGTCATTTCCCAGCACCAGCTACCCCTTGCCCAGGACTGACTCGGAGCAGTGGCGTAAGAGCCAAGTGATCCCCACCACTGAGACAAAAGAGAAGATCCATAACAGGAACCCATTCCAGTACAGCTCACCTAGTTTTGGTGAGAAGAGAGCCACCACTCCAGCGTATCAGTGTGTAGTACCAGCCAGTATCTATTCGCGTAGGAGGAATATTGAGCCTGCACCGGATACACCTGTCTCCACCCGTCCTGCTGCTGTACGGACTGGGAGCAGCATCAGATCACCCCTGGTTCCATTCCACCGCCCCTCATCCTCAGAGACCACATCTACGTCGGCTGCCGTCTTCAGCTCCCCGTTCCCCAGCCTGACCAGGAGACCTACGGAGACAGGACCATCAGGGAGGTACTTCCTTCAGGGTCATGAGTCAGGCAGCCGCTGGGGTCAATCCCCAACCCTGACCCCGGGGCTGTCGGAGAGCAGCGTGGTACACGTGGCCAAGGACAAGACGATGTTTGTTGAACTGTTCACGAACGAGACCAACCACGTTCAGGTCAGAAGCAGGGAGGTGAAAGTGAGTGAGGGAAAGGAGGAAAGGAGGAGAGACTTGCCAGCAGGAGAGAGTGAGAGAGAAAGGGAGTGCAGGAAGACAGAGCAGATAGGAAGACGAGGAGAGGAGTGTGTAGATGAGACCGACGTCAGCGAGTCAGATGAGAGGACGAGCCCAGAGCAGCAGGGCTTTCACACTTTGTAAGTGCAGGCTTTTTTTCTTGTTTGTTAGGTCACATAGCGGCATCACATAATCTTTTTTAAAATTTTTTATATTAGTTAGCGTATTGAGTGTCCCCTCCTTCCTGGTGGATGTCATGTCAATTCAAGTACATTTGTTAGTTCGTAGGTTCCAATGGTTTGTTTGTTTGTTGTTAATACACACACACAAAGCCTCTTTTTATATGTTTGTACATTTTATACATCTATTTAAATACTCTAACGCAATGTCATTGAGAATTTAAGACTAAAATGTTCCTTTTTTAATTTGTGCTCTTAGATGATTATTATTTTAAATTGTTATCATGGAAACCCTTAAGCAATATCAGCCACCGCCCTGAAACAACAAGCAGAGTGCATGAATGTTAGTTCCACCCAATGCACAGCTGTGTGTTGGTTGTTTCTTACAGGAAATAAGATGCTTATTTTTGTCTCACCGATGTTTGTTTCACTGACTGTTTTTGTAAAGATACAACATATGAAAATCCTATCGAAGCCCTCTTAAAGTTATCAGGCCAAAGATATAGGCCTAACCACCCAAATATACTATGAGTAATTGGTATAATAAAATATTGGGTCAAAATTAACAATTGAAGACATCATTTTACAGGGAGCAGTGAGTTAGTGTTTTGTAGCTCCATGGATGAGTGACTGAAGGGACTTATTTTTATCATGCAAATAGATCAGACTGTATTCAACTAATATTTGTGTGTGTGTTTGTCCCCCTTGCCCTACTTGTAATTTGTCCATTGGCCAAAATCTTCCCTTTGCATTCTAATATAGTCTTCCTCTTTTTTTTTTAGTGGCATTAACACATTTAAACAAAAAAAAGGATCATATTCTCATGACAAGCAAGTCTAAACCTTGTCATAAAGTAGACATATATATTTATGTTTGTTCTCTTTTAAGGGTTCTGTCAGCAGTGGTTAAAATAGCAAAAGCAACTAACCCCAGTCACAAATGCTGTTTTTACATGTGGTTTTTGTATATTTGTTCTGTCGCTGACAAATACCTTTTAAATTCATGAAGAGATTTTCCTCTACAATCATAGGCACATTTCCCATATCAATGGTTGATTTCCCTCTGACAAACTGTCAACAGCACACAAATCATCAAGGCTCTTTCTATTTCTTGACTTGCCATTTGGTTGTTTTTTGTTTGATGTTCTAGTAGTTTTCTTGAATTTTGTTACGTGAAAATATTATTTATTTTTGTTTATGGAAAAAAGGAGGAAAAAATAATTGTACTGAACATGCTGTGCATCGCCAGTTTTCATAAATAATTAGCAAAAATGTAACTTTTCTCCCTTTTCCCTGTCAAAGGAAGAAAACTTTGACTATCTTTTAAAGTGCAACTGTGTAATAAAGAGTGAATTTCATCAATAGTGGTGCATCTCTTATCTAATTCAATTAAAATGTATCCTCAACAATATTCTAAACACCTTGATATTCCTCAACAAAGATGGGCCATACATGCATTGCAGCTCTTCAAGGTGTTCTTATCAGCTGCTACTCTTCAGAAGGGCACTTTTCCACTGGAGAAATGTGCATTTCTGTTAAACCAACTGTCTAATTCTTGCTATATTATCTCTGTATATTTAGCTAATGTTAAAATCCTTAGTGTCCTCTGACCTCATATTACCAAATCAGAATTACTCAGCAGTGAGGGGTTCAGCAGTACCTTGGGCTACAATACATCATATTAGACAGACAGACTGACTTGGATACATGAATGAGTAACTCAAAGGCTTCTCTCTCTCCTTGATCTCTCAACATTTCCCCCTGGTAACAGCATGTAAAAGTCTGGTCTGCGGCCAGCCGGCCACACCGTTTACATTTCTCTACTGTTGAGAGTGATATGATCGTACTGGCTTCATGGTTATCATGATGTTCATAATGTCTAATGCATAAGCAGAGTGAGGATAGGAGTATGTGTTCGACATCAATTTTGCTCAGTCGCTGATTGCCAACCCCAAATTATAGGGCATGTTCCTCTGTCCAGGCTTAGCTGACACATGCCATATCTTACAATGCCTGGATAGGCATTTTACAGCACGTGAACCCCATGTTATAGCTATCTGGTGTATGACGGCACAGTCGATGACGTGGCACGCAACCATTGGTTGATGCATGCAACATCTGAGCAGGGGAATGCGACCATAATGAGTAGTCATTTATAATGCAAGGTGATGTGTAGATTAGTCTGTCTACATAAACATGCACTGATGTTTCCTCCCCTACTCTGCCTTGCCCCAGGTCTCTGTCCAGCTCCATTGACCCTGGTATCACCCTCAGCCCTTACATAGCATTGAACACAGAGGAAAGGAGCAAGAGGTTCAGATGGATGTGTAAAGCTGTTGCTGTAAATCAGCCAAAGGTACAGTGACGTACGGGGACAGTTAAGCACGTTGCACACTGTCCATACAATGCCAATCAAACAACAACTAAAAACAGATGGATAGGTGTGACTAGTGCTTAATTTGAGCCGGCACCACCCTGTTTGGCTGGATCCGGTACCTCTCATGGCATGAAAAATAATTGTCACTTTTTACAATGTAAAAATTCAAAGTTAATTTGAGTTACCTCTTCATTTATTGTCCTGCCCCAACCCACCCAAAAAAACGTAATGTGAAAAAGTCGATTTTCAGCCTGGGCCTGATGTTCCAAGAGTTGATTTGGGTTGGGCCAGCCCTGACTTACGACGTAACATTGTAACCTATGTTTGAGACCAATGCATGGCCATGGCTGTGTGAGTAGCATGCCTGTATCTCTCACAGAACTAAAATACTCCCAATGTGTAAGTGCCTCTACTCTCCTGCTCTATGCCACTACACAAATCTGATGATAAGCATGCAATGCTTTATTATTAAGGTAATTCTTTTTTCTTATGTGTTCCAGTACCTCCAGCTCCCTAGGGCACCCCTCTCTCCCGCTCACATTTTGTTCCAGTACCTCAGAGCTCCCTAGGGCACCCCTCTCTCCCGCTCACATTTTGTTCCAGTACCTCAGAGCTCCCTAGGGCACCCCTCTCTCCCGCTCACATTTTGTTCCAGTACCTCAGAGCTCCCTAGGGCACCCCTCTCTCCCGCTCACATTTTGTTCCGGTACCTCCCGATTTACAAATTAAGTACTGGGTGTGCCCCTATGTTTTTGTTGGAGTTTATTAGGCATTGTAATGGGCAGTGTGCAAGGGGCTTTACAGTGTGTTCCAATCTGTCTGGAATAGGTTTGTGATGAATTGGTGTTGGTTGGCTTGGTTTGTTAACAATCGATTATTTCTGGGCTCTTTTTCAGAAGACCAAATTTGAGAAACCTGTGAAGAGAATGCTCCAATTTCTACCTCTATCCAGGTACATTTTGTAGGCAAATCTTGTCATATTTAACCTACTTGATAACACAATAGTACAACACATAGATACATAAAGGATTAGGCACAGACATGATTAAATTAGAAGATAAGGAGGGTTCATTGAGTGTAATTAATTATGTTTCTTTGCAGGAAAAATAAATCAACTGGGAAGTAAAGCAACAGAAGCACAGATGTTTTTTTTTACAGGAAGATCTTTCAAGATTTCTTATCAAACATTTAAATGCGTATATGCCATTTAGCAAATGCTTATATCCAAAGCGACTTAGTCATGCGGATGAAAACTGTTATTGTTGGTGAAGAGGGTTTGTCTGTTGTATGTGAATTGTTTGATTCTGAATTATGTTGGTTATGTTGAAATTGCACTTGTTATTGTTCAATGTTTTAATTATTTATGTTTGTTTAATATTCGGATACATTAATTTTTTTATTGGGCTATGGGTTCTCAATATTCAAATTGACAGTTGTTGAAGAACATTTTCAATTTCAATACATTTTATAGATTGACTTCTACATCACATTCATATTAATGTTAAAATATAATTTATTGAAGAAAAAAAAAACAGTTCTGAAAATCAACATATCCCAAAAAAATGTAGCTGTTACAGTATTTGGCTAGTATTTGACAATAAAATGTGTAGGCTACAAGAGAGTACAGTATGGTTCAGTAACTGTGGTATTACAATTCAATAAAGTTTTTGAATGAGCATTCAACTACATGCGTCGTCATGGGAGTTGTGGTCCAAAGGAAATTATTGACACGTGATCTAATGCGTACGAGACATCCAATGGACTTCAACTACCAGTCGCATATTTCTTTGACCTTCAGTGGGAGGGGACAACAAGAGCAAGCATGGCAGCTGGAGTTCTTACCAAAGGTACATTTTTATTTACATTATACAATCAATTCATATATTTTGGTTATGATTATGACATGAAATATATTTAGCATCTATTTTGCTACCTTGCAAGACTGTACAAAGACTACTGTATCCTCGTTATTAATTGACAATTCAATTACACGACCATTGCTAACGTTAGCTAGCAGTAGCATCAAGTTGGATGGCCAACGTTACAATGTAATGTTTTATATGTTGTAGTTAGCTGCTGTCTTTATCGTCTGACTGCTGGCTAACTGACTGCTGGTGGGTTTCTTGTAGGTTTGTGCGGGTTCCGCCAGCCCCGGATTGTTGCAGCCGGATACTCCTGTAGTGGACCTCTCTATGCGACTGCTACCGCAGTCAAAACACTTCCTTTGCAAACTGACAGCACGGGTAGGTCGAGTTGTCAGTGACACGTACAGTTAGCTGTCTTGCAGTAGTTCATGCTATGGATATTTAACACGAATTCATAAAGCTTCTCTACAATCACAAAGAACTAACCACTTCTCGATATTATCTTTTTTTTTTAAATAGCTGTCACTGACAAGATCCAGAACTTGCCTCTTGAAACGCCAGATTTCTTTCACTTGTCAGAACTCTTCTCCTTAAAAGATCTATTCGATGCCAGAGTGCACCTTGGACACAAGAAAGGCTGCAGACACAGGTTGGATGGCTGATTTTCATAGTTCATTTGACAGTTATGTTCTCATTGTGGTTCATATTGACCTTCTCTACCATATTTACTTTACTCTTGCATCAGAGTAAAGTAAAACCAGCTGGATTATCTTCATAGGGCAACATTAAAACATATACATATGATTTGTATTAACCTTTTATTTAACTAGGCAAGTCAGTTAAGAACAAATTATTATTTTACAATGAAGGCCTACCAGGGAACAGTGGGTTAACTGCCTTGTTCTGGGGCAGAAGGACCTATTTATAACTTGTCAGCTCAGGGATTCGATCCAGCAACCTTTCGGTTCCTGGCCCAACGCTCTAACCGCTAGGCTACCTGCCATCACAAAACATGCCTTGCAGATTTCATATACAGAGACAGACAGCATACTGTAGGTATGAACAGGAGCACATTGTCACACAAACATTGATCTTGATTCTCTCTCCCTTCATCCTTCTCTACTAGACTGATGGAGCCCTATCTATTCGGCAGTCGTCTGGGCCAGGACATCATCGACCTGGACCAGACAATGGCGCACCTCCAGAGCGCCCTGAACTTCACCGCCCACATCGCCTACCGCGGCGGCATCATCCTCTTCGTCTCCCGCCGCCGACAGTTCGGCCACGTGGTGGAGAGCACGGCAGGGGACTGTGGAGAATATGCCCACACACGCTACTGGCAGGGTGGTCTGCTCACCAATGCCCCAATCCAGTACGGCTCGGGGGTCAGGCTGCCTGACCTCATCGTCTTTCTCTCAACTCTCAACAACGTCTTCCAGCAGCATGTGGGGGTCCGCGATGCAGCCAAGATGAATATACCCACGGTGGGTGTGGTGGACTCTAACTGCAACCCCAGCCTGGTGACATACCCGGTGCCTGGGAATGATGACACACCAGCCGCAATGGAGCTGTACTGCCGCCTCTTCAAGATGACCATCAACAGGGCCAAGGACAAGAGGAGGCAGATGGAGCTGCTCCAGGGTCTATCACCACCGGGCCTCACACAGGGTTCCTCGTGAGAGGCACTGGTGGAATTAATGAAGGGCCCCTTTTTGAGTTATTTGAAAATGCATTATTCAATTTTACTCCCTTGAAGTTAACCCTGACCTGAAATGATAGGATAGGTAAAATCTCTGCCTTTTGGTTAAGATCAAGTGTAGTATTTGAAAGCAAATAAATTGTTATTGGTCGGGTGTATCGAAATGTTTGTGTTCCTAGCTCCAACAGTGCGTCTAATAGTTCACAGCAAAACACACATCTCAAAGTAAAATAATGGAATTAAGAAATAAAAAAAATATTATGTTCATGTCAGATTAGGGATTTAGGTGCGGCAGGTAGCTTGGTGGTTAATGTTGGGCCAGTAACCGAAAGGTTGCTAGATCAAATCCCCGAACTGACAAGGTAAACATCTGTAGTTAGAATTTGTTCTTAACTGACTTGCCTAGTTAAAGGTAAAAAATATACAGTGCCTTGCGAAAGTATTCGGCCCCCTTGAACTTTGCGACCTTTTGCCACATTTCAGGCGTCAAACATAAAGATATAAAACTGTATTTTTTTGTGAAGAATCAACAACAAGTGGGACACAATCATGAAGTGGAACGACATTTATTGGATATTTCAAACTTTTAACAAATCCAAAACTGAAAAATTGGACGTGCAAAATTATTCAGCCCCCTTAAGTTAATACTTTGTAGCGCCACCTTTTGCTGCGATTACAGCTGTAAGTTGCTTGGGGTATGTCTATCAGTTTTGCACATCGAAAGACTGACATTTTTTCCCATTCCTCCTTGCAAAACAGCTCGAGCTCAGTGAGGTTGGATGGAGAGCATTTGTGAACAGCAGTTTTCAGTTCTTTCCACAGATTCTCGATTGGATTCAGGTCTGGACTTTGACTTGGCCATTCTAACACCTGGATATGTTTATTTTTGAACCATTCCATTGTAGATTTTGCTTTATGTTTTGGATCATTGTCTTGTTGGAAGACAAATCTCTGTCCCAGTCTCAGGTCTTTTGCAGACTCCATCAGGTTTTCTTCCAGAATGGTCCTGTATTTGGCTCCATCCATCTTCCCATCAATTTTAACCATCTTCCCTGTCCCTGCTGAAGAAAAGCAGGCCCAAACCATGATGCTGCCACCACCATGTTTGACAGTGGGGATGGTGTGTTCAGGGCGATGAGCTGTGTTGCTTTTACACCAGACATAACGTTTTGCATTGTTGCCAAAAAGTTCAATTTTGGTTTCATCTGACCAGAGCACCTTCTTCCACATGTTTGGTGTGTCTCCCAGGTGGCTTGTGGCAAACTTTAAACGACACTTTTTATGGATATCTTTAAGAAATGGCTTTCTTCTTGCCACTCTTCCATAAAGGCCAGATTTGTGCAATATACGACTGATTGTTGTCCTATGGACAGAGTCTCCCACCTCAGCTGTAGATCTCTGCAGTTCATCCAGAGTGATCATGGGCCTCTTGGCTGCATCTCTGATCAGTCTTCTCCTTGTATGAGCTGAAAGTTTAGAGGGACGGCCAGGTCTTGGTAGATTTGCAGTGGTCTGATACTCCTTCCATTTCAATATTATCGCTTGCACAGTGCTCCTTGGGATGTTTAAAGCTTGGGAAATCTTTTTGTATCCAAATCCGGCTTTAAACTTCTTCACAACAGTATCTCGGACCTGCCTGGTGTGTTCCTTGTTCTTCATGATGCTCTCTGCGCTTTTGACAGACCTCTGAGACTATCACAGTGCAGGTGCATTTATACGGAGACTTGATTACACACAGGTGGATTGTATTTATCATCATTAGTCATTTAGGTCAACATTGGATCATTCAGAGATCCTCACTGAACTTCTGGAGAGAGTTTGCTGCACTGAAAGTAAAGGGGCTGAATAATTTTGCACGCCCAATTTTTCAGTTTTTGATTTGTTAAAAAAGTTTGAAATATCCAATAAATGTCGTTCCACTTCATGATTGTGTCCCTCTTGTTGTTGATTCTTCACAAAAAAATACAGTTTTATATCTTTATGTTTGAAGCCTGAAATGTGGCAAAAGGTCGCAAAGTTCAAGGGGGCCGAATACTTTTGCAAGGCACTGTATATATAGTCAAACATGGCCAAGGACTACTGCTAAAATGCTATATGAAGCACTGTTTTTCAGCAACAGATTTGGTGCATTTGTTGCTTTTTGTCTAGATTTATCTGGAGAAACTGAGGTTTACAAAGTATGTAATTGCAGTGTTTGCTCCATCAAACTCATCATGTTTCCAGATTATTTCTAACATTCAGCTTGACATTGTCTGGTCAAATAAAATAAAAAAGAAGCTATTTCTGTATCAAATTACATGAATGCACTCATACTATTTAATAAGTAAACGTTCTTTTCACTAAATATGTGTGGTCTCCTCGTGTGCTTTTTTGACATTCCAACTATTTACTTGAATTGTAATACCGAGCTAAAATCTTAGTGTTCCCAGTCATATAAAATCAATGTCCGAATTCATCTAACATCCTTATCATTGTAGCAATAAAATACAAAATGGCACTGGCATGTATAGTGGCTGTTTTATGGGTTCCTGACCAATTATACTATTTTCCGCTGATCTTAACTTTTTATTTTGTACATTGTTTCTGCCATTGTTTCATATGACCGAAAAGAGCTTCTGGACATCAAAACGGTGATCACACCTCAATTTGGATGACTCAGCCGCTCAAGACATACTGCTCACCCTGGACCAGGTCCTAATCCCCGACACCCGGAAGAGGAAAAGACAGAGATGTAGAGGCCGACATAGGGGCAGCCTGATGAAACTACCTCTACCCCCTGTTCTATTGGCGAATGTACAATCACTGGAGAACAAATGAGACAGGCTCCGTTTGAGAATGTCCTATTGTAATATCCTATGCTTCATGGAGTCGTGGCTGAACAAGGACATGGTTAATATGAATCTAGCTGTTTTTTCTATGCATCGGCAGGACAGAACGTCAGTGTCTCGTAAACCCAAGAGCAGAGGTGTGTGTCTCTGTTAACAACAGCTGGTGCACAATCTCGAGGTTCTGCTCGCCTGAGTTAGAATATCTCATGATAAGCTGTAGACCATACTATTTACCAAGAGAGTTTTCATCAATATTTTTCGTAGCTGTGTACTGATCACCACAAATCGATGCTGGCACTAAGACCGCACTCAACAATCTGTATAGGGCCATAAGCCAACAAGAAAATGCGCTCTTAGTTGGCAGTGATTTTAATACAGGAAAACTTAAATCCGTTTTACCTCATTTCTACCAGCATGCCACCTGTACAACTAGCGGTAAAAAACAAGATAATCTTTACTCCACACACGCATACAAAGCTCTCCCTCGCTGTCCATTTGGCAAATCTGACCATAACTATACTCCTGACTCCATCTCAAGTAAGGATCCGCCTCTTTTTTTCAATTTTCGCCTAAAATGACATACCCAAATCTAACTGCCTGTAGCTCAGGCACTGAAGCAAGGATATGCATATTCTTGGTACCATTTGAAAGGAAACACTGACGTTTGTGGAAATGTGAAAGGAATGTAGAATAATATTTTTATTTCTTTATTTTTTATTTTACCTTTATTTAACCAGGTAGGCAAGTTGAGAACAAGTTCTCATTTACAATTGCGACCTGGCCAAGATAAAGCAAAGCAGTTCGACAGATACAACGACACAAAATTACACATGGAGTAAAACAAACATACAGTCAATAATACAGTATAAACAAGTATATATACAATGTGAGCAAATGAGGTGAGAAGGGAGGTAAAGGCAAAAAAGGCCATGGTGGCAAGGTAAATACAATATTGCAAGTAAAACACTGGAATGGTAGTTTTGCAATGGAAGAATGTGCAAAGTAGAAATAAAAAGAATGGGGTGCAAAGGAGCAAAATAAATAAATAAATTAAATACAGTTGGGAAAGAGGTAGTTGTTTGGGCTAAATTATAGGTGGGCTATGTACAGGTGCATTAATCTGTGAGCTGCTCTGACAGTTGGTGCTTAAAGCTAGTGAGGGAGATGTGTTTCCAGTTTCCAAGAGGCTGATGCAGCCTAAGAAAACAAGTCAGTATCTGGTGTGACCACAATTGGCTTCATGCAGCCTGACACCTTTCCTTAGCATGGAGTTGATCCACCTGTGGAATGTTGCCCCACTCTTCAATGGCTGTGTGAAGTGGCTGGAATTGGAACTCTGTCATGTTAATCCAGAGCATCCCAAACATGCACAATGGGTGACATGTCTGAGTATGCAAGTCATGGAAGAAATTAGACATATTCAGCTTCCAGGAATTGAGTACAGAACCTGGCAACAATGGGCCTTGCGATAATATTGTCTCGGTTTCTCTGTGCATTCAAATTGCCAACAAATATAAATTAAAAGTGTTGGTTTCATGAGCTGAAATAAAAGATCCCAGAAATGTTCTACACGCACAAAACTTATTCCTCTCATTTGCCAAATTTGTTTACATCCCTGTTAGTGAGCATTTCTCCTTTGCCAAGATAATCCATCCACCTTACAAGTGTGGCATCAATAAGCTGATTAAACTGCACAATCATTACAGGTGGACCTTGTGCTGGGGACAAGACCACTCTAAAATGTACAGTTTTGTCACAACCCAATGCCACAGATGTCTGAAGTTGAGTGAGCGTACAATTGGCATGCTGACTGCAGGAATGTCCATGAGAGCTGTTGCCAGATAACTGAATGTTAATTTCTCTGCCATAAGCCGCTTCAAATGTCGTTTTGGAGAATTTGGCAGTACCTCCAACCGGCCTCACAACCGCAGACTAAATGTAACTAAGCCAGCCCAGGACCTCCACATCACCTGCAGAATTGTCTGAGACCAGCCACTTGGACAGCTGATGAAACTAGGTTTGCACAACCAAAGAATTTCTGCACAAACTGTCAGAAACCGTCTCGGGGAAGCTCATCTGTGTGCTCATCAACATCACCGGGGTCCTGACCTGACTGCAATTTGGCGCCGTGGGCAAATGTTCACCTTGGATGGTCACTGGCACGCTGGAGAATTGTGCTCTTCACGGATGAATCCCGGGTAGATGGCAAACAAGGTGTATGGTGTTGTGTGGGCATGGTGTGGTTTGGGCCGGCATAAGCTATGGACAACATCCAAATTAATTTTATCGATGGCAATTTGAATGCACAGATATCTTGAGATCCTGGGGCCCATTGTCGTGCCATTCATCCCCCGCCATCACCTCATGTTTCAGCATGATAATGCACAGCCCCAAGTTGCAAGGATCTGTACACAATTCCTGGAAGCTGAAAATGTCCCAGGTCTTCCAAGGCCTGCATACTCACCATACATGTCACCCATTGAGCATGTTTATGATGCTCTGGATCAATGTGTACGATAGTACGTTCCAGTTCCTGCCAATACCCAGTAACTTCACAAAACAATTGAAGAGTGGGAGAACATTGCACAGGCCACAATCAACAGGTTGATCAACTCAATGCGAAGATGTCACGCTGCATCAGGCAAATGGTCACAACAGATACTGACTGGATCCACGCCCCACCTTTTATTGACGCTATCTGTGATCATTCTGATACATTTATATTCTCAGTCATGTGAAATATATAGGTTAGGCCCTAATTTATCAATTTAATTTATTTCAATTTACTGATTTCCTTATATGAACTAACTCCGTAAAATCTTAATTGTTGCGTTTCTATTTTTGGTCAGTGTATATAAAATGTTGAGGGTAAATAATTACTGGTATTCATGTCAGTCATATCTCAAATGATCTATTTTCTCTAGCCCCTCGGCTGGGAAGCGTCCAATGAGGAACATTGGATACCACCATGATCATTTGGGTCCCACTGGCCAAGCTGATGAAACAGGAAAATAACAGCCTGTCGTTCCTCCCTGAAAGAATGGTGTGCACACCTAATGGTAAGCAATGGGTGGCCTTAATTCAGTCTGCATGAAATATATAGGTCTGTGATGAGAAATCATGCACCATGCTGAACTTGTGATGGACAACCTCTACCACATTATCTGAGACCTGCACAGCCACATACAAATGCATGCTCACAAGGCTGTTTTGAATGGTATGTCTGCGGCCTGTAATAACGGTTCATGGGTTCTAACTGTTTCTTCTGGAAATGGTAAGACTAATAGTCTCTGGGTTTATTCTTCCCTTCAGATGTAACTGTGGTGCCAATGCCACGGTTGTGCAATGACCGGGCAGACAAACTGACACATGATGGCTCTACTGCCCTGTCCAGCGGGTATGGAACTGGGCCAGATAAACCCTGACCCTCACAAGACGGACAGGGTATGTTTAACCTATAGACTGGTTGTTTAGCAACAACCGATGTGTGTCGATTATGGGGTAAAACACATGGGTTTGACTTAGATGACTGACAACATTTGAACTTTCATCTCAATGTTTATTGAAAACATAAATACACAATGCCACAAGAGCTCTCTTCACGGTCCCCAAGTCCAGAACAGACTATGGGAGGCACACAGTACTACATAGAGCCATGACTACATGGAACTCTATACCACATCAAGTTTGATTTAAAAAACAGATAAAAAAACACCTTATGGAACAGCGGGGACTGTGAAGCAACACAAACATTAGCACAGACACATGCACACACAAACACACACACACACACACACACACACACACACACACACACACACACACACACACACACACACACACACACACACACACACACACACACACACACACACACACACACACACACACACACACACACACGCACAATAAAATACACACTATACATACACATGGATTTAGTACTATAGATATGTGTTAGTGGTGGAGTAGGGGCCTGAGGGCACACAGTGTCTTGTGAAATCTGTGAATGTATTGTAATGTTTTTAGGATTGTGTAAACTGTCTTAATTTTGCTGGACCCCAGGAAGAGTAGCTGATTCATAATAAATACAAATACAAAATGAGCACTTGTCTCAAATACACTGAAAGTTGTTGGCTGGCTAGAAAATTTGAGACATATTAACATTGACATGAAATCTGTGAAAATGCCTCTAAACAAGACATGGTCTCAACAAGAGAACTAGCTGAGATGTGTCACCTACGATTCTCCACATGGCAGCTTCTTGTCATTGTTGATAGCTATCTGACATGATAACACAAGTCTTCCGGCCACATCGACGCGTACGTCATATGTGACATTGTCAGCCAACCAGTCTAATCAAGAATGGTTAATCTTGGTGTAAAATGGATGCTGTAGAACTAGCAGCAAGGTACTTGGACTCACTACTTTATGTACTTTTAACTTTGTTGCCTTAATCAGTTTCCTTGTAGCTCTTCAAACCTAACCTATAGTCTTTTGGATGTTAATTTCAGATGAAGAGCAGTCTGGAGGTGCAGCAGTAGCAACTGTGGTCGTAGTGGGGGATGACCAAGCCATAAGCCATGGTCATTACACTCCTCACTGGGTAACGTACTGGCTAAGTGTATTGGTCTCTGACCAATCCGCCCCTCGAGGCGTTGCAGTCTGACTGTACGTGTTGAGCCTGTGTGATGAGGGGCGGAGAGTGAAAGATATTTATATGCTGAGGACCTAGAACGGTGGGTACTTGAAATGATCATAGCTCTAACATTTGGCCACCAAGGAACCATTTAGACCCTCTGAAAAGGGTTCTTAGTGTACAGGAAGTGTTTGAACAGGAGTGAGCCAGTTAAAGAAAAAATATTTTGGTATTTATTGTTTTAGTCCATTGGTGACATTGTCCAAAAATGTTTTACTTATGTCAACAATGGAACAAACACCAAAAACTGTGGTGGACTTTTCCTTCAAGATCCCTCACCCTCAGCAGTTGTGTTTCTTGTGTTAATATGTTTACTGACTGGTAACTGCCATTAGTCCAATACTTTGAATTTTGATTGACTTTGATCTGAGGTCTACTTTTCTTGATCATTTTGGAGGATTGATAGGTCTTTTGGCTATTGTTTTCTCACCCATTTCCTGATTCTTTGACAGATTGCAGATGTGACGAAGAAGCCAAGATGTGGCCAGTTTCAAAGTTGAAGATTCAAGGTGATGGTAGAGAAAGGATTGTGCAGGCCACACTCTTGCCTGTTTATGGTGACATATTCTATAGCGTAGGGCCCTGTTTTGGGTTTTGCTGCATTAATATGTAATCTAAGGGATTACATTTTATTATATTCCTACAGATCTACACAACCTACCCCACATCTTCAACGTTAAAGTTATAGAAAATGTAACAAATTAAACACTGAAATATCATAATTTGGATAAGTCTCCACCCTAAACTTAGTACTTGGAAGCACCTTTGGCATCCATTAGTTCTGAATAATTTGGAATAAGATAATACCAACTTTGCACAACTCTTACGGCAACAAGCACTGTGTACAAAACATTAGGAACACCTGCTCTTTCCATGACATGGCCTGACCAGGTGAAAGCTATGATCCTTGATGTCATGTTGAATCCACTTCAATCTGTGTAATGAAGGTGAGGAGATGGGTTAAACGATTTAATACTTGAGACACATGGATTGTGTAAGTGTGCCATTCAGAGGGTGAATGGGCAAGATTGAAGTGCCTTTGAACGGAGTATGATAGTAGCTGCCAGGCGTATCAGTTTGTCAAAACCTGCAATGCTGCTGGGTTTTTCATGCTCAAGTTTCCCGTGTCTCAAGAATGGTCCACCGCCTAAAGGACATCCAGCCAACGGCAGGCCTGTGGCCGAAAATGGGTCTTTGACGAAAGACGACAAAGGAGGCTGACCTGAATTGTGCAGAGTAACAGACTGGCTACAGTTAGTCAACTGACAGTCCAGTACAACATTGGTGCCCAAAGACCCAAAAGAATGCACAACTCGTCGTACCTTGACACGAATGGGGTGTTGCAGTCGACGCCCTTGGAGTTCCACTTTCAGCACACAAAAAAAAAATGGGTTTCAGTGGACTAAGGAACAAACCATAGAGAATTTGAAAAACATTGCCTGGTCTGATGAATTCCAGTTCCTGCTGTTTCACACTGATGGGAGGACTTCGGTATGGCGAGAACCACGAGTACATGCATCCATCATGCCGCGTGTCAACATTGCAGGTTGGTGGTGTGTTTTCATGGCACACATTGGGCCCCTTGATAAGTGGCACAATGTTTGAATGCCAAGGGATATATAAACATCATTGTCAATCGGGTGCATCCCTTCATGGCAGGAGTGTATCAATCTGTGATTTTTTTTTTTTTCAGCAGGATAATGGCACAAGGCTTGGATTGTCCAGGAATGGTTCCACGAATGATGCATTCTGCTTAGTGCAGTAGCCTGCTCAGTCACCAGATCTCAATCCAATTAAGCATCTGTGGGATGAGATGGAACGAGCTATTCGGTATAGAGATCCACTACCAGCCAATTTGACACAACTGTGGGACGCATTGGAGTCAACATGGGCCAGCATCCCTGTGGAAAGCTTTCTAGACCTTGTGGAGTCCTACGCCAGACAAATTCAGGCTGTTCTGAGGGCAAAATCAGGTGCAACTTGATATTAGGAAGATGTTCCTAATGTTTTGTACACTGTGCATGTTGCTGTAAGAGTTGCGCAAAGTTGGTAGAATCTGATAGGCACTGTATTTGGGTAGATGGATGATCATGTTAACCTCTGGACTCTCTGATCATGTTAACCTCTGGACTGTGTACCCTTTATTTAACTAGGCAGTATTTGGATCCAATTTAAGAATCAAATTGCCTTATGGACCAGATTTTTGGTTTTATCATGATGCAATTTTCAAGCTAATTCAAATCTCAAGCTGATCTCACTGGTTGAAACATATTTTCTTATGAGCGTTTCCCTTCAGATGCCGAAACATGTCACTATTACAATGCAATCTACTGACACTGGAGACTACAAGTGCACCTGTAAAATGAATATATTGGTGCCATGGACAGATGGATGGAACTTGAGGCGAGAACATGGTTGGTTGGAATGTGAATTGCGAAATACTGTCGGGGCGAACTACACAATGGTAAAAGACAGCTTTTTTCCCCTTAAGTGATAATGCCAGAGAAGCCGGTGTTTGGAGTATTTATTGGCACGGGTGTTAGGCCCATGACTAGGGCCGGCAAACCGTGCCAATATCCTCCACACCGGCTTTGAGTGCATATTCACTTTTATCAACATATTAAAATATATTCAAATAATGATTAACATTTTGATTTGATGAATTTGTTCATACTATTTCATCGTTCCACAAGACAGTCCCGTGTTTCGGTTGCCAGAGACGCGCCCCAGTCGTTCAATTTTTTGTTCTGTGTCAGTCGTTCATTCTTAATGTTCCATTGCCATGCTGGCTGGCAACCTTCTTATCCCTTGCTTGCTAGCTAGCCAACTACGGCTAACTTAGTCATGTCAAACAGTGCAGCCTGAATAGCTGCATTTGTTTAAGCTGTTTTGTGACATTTGTTTGGATAATGTTTATTGTTTATTTGGATGCATCATAGCAATGAGCTAATGAGGTGCGATATCGCCAGACAGTGGATTGCGCAATCAGATGGAACAGTAAATAGTAATTTAGATGGTGGTACAGACACTGGCTGGAATGCGGTTTTACCCAATCAGCATTCAGGATTAGCCCAACCTGTTGTATAATTCATAAAATACTGAGACTTCAATTGTTTTAGTCTAGAAAAATTGCCATAGTTTGGAGTGCTGTATTTTTAAAAAATGTTTCATCTGAGTAATATAGATTGGTTATGATCTATCACAAAAGCTCAATTGATCCCTCCATATTTCCATCTCATTTGACCTTGTCTGATGGACCATTCACACACAGATAAAATAGTAGTTTGTCCACATACTGTTACATCACTCCCATATTTTCATGGCATTACACCTCTACATTGACGTTCCCTGATAGAAGTTATAGACTTAACTACTCTTTAAAGTAGAATACTGTACAGTTAATTATCATTACATAGGCAAGGCCCTGAGAATAGACCAGACAGTTTCCTCCTTCACAAAATAAAGAATCCTTCCATAAAAATAAACTGCCTTTACTTTTAAATCATAATCCATTTGATTTTCATTCATTTTCACTTTCAGCCAGTGATTTACTAGTCTGTTTTACTCAAGCTTTTGGCATGTTTGTAAAAAAGTAGGATAGGAGGGGAAGTACCTCTAGGGTAAATAATAGGGTAGAGTTTGGACCTGCCTCACTCCTATGGGTAGGTCCTGGTGTTTTTTTTTCCCTGGTTAAGGTCGGTCTAAGGAAAAATGAGTTGTAGTCATTAGGGCATACCGTAGAAAATTATGTGAACAGTTAATACATTTGCATTTCTTACTGGACAACTTCAGATTGTCCATTTGTTTCAATCCATTTTCCTTTATTTGGTGTCAAATGAATACGACCCCGGCCTACATATGGCTCCCAGCAGCTATTCTGTGGTCCTCAGGAGTACTGTGTGTTGGAGATGGTCTTCCACAGCAGGGTTTTGAGGTTGTTGAGGACCAGCGAGTGGTGCACCTCCATCTGGCTAGCCAGGCCGCTGAGCGTCACACAGGTACGGAGCTGCTTCTCCAGGTCTATGCGGAGGTCCTGGGGCGCCCCAGACACCAGATAGTCCTGTAGCATCACACACACCTTGGCTAGGTTGGGCTGGACCACCTCTGTGTTACATTGCTTCACCAGACGATCGCAGGTGGCAGTGCAGTCACGCCCGAAGGTGCAGTCAGCGTTGGTCTCGCAGCGACGTCCCCGCAGGAACCTGCGAACCGCCATCTCGGACGCCACGCTGCGCAGGTCTGCCATCTTGCAGTCATACCTGAAATTATACCCCACGTGGCGCAGGCTGGTGTCACACATCAGGAAGCTGCCGTAGGCCCCGTGGAACACCTGTTGTAATTGATGGGGTACAGATGTTTAGTGTATAGATCATTATAAATCAGACAACTACACTTTCTATTCCCAATGATTATAAATTGTCTGTCCTCTGTCTAAGCTTGATATGTTTTATGTATTCACAGAGCCGCAACCAGTGGCCAAAAGGTCATATTAGCATGGGCAGTACCATTGGGCTTCCACTATTTTAATGTAGCCAACCCAGGGGGAAACTTCCAATTTCATTGGCTGATCCCTCCTGGTGATCCTTTTGGAGTCATGTTCAACCAGGTCATCAGGAGGGATGAGCCAATCGTGAAGAAAATTGACTACTTTAAAATGGAGGTGGCCTCAATGGCACTGCCCATGCTGTCACAGATGCTATAATGGCACAGATACAAAGATGAGTCCTCTATCTCTATGGCTCCTCCTATCTTATCTTTACCTCCTCTATGAACTCCAGCAGGCCGATGGTGATGCGGGCCCTCCGGGGCCACGCCGGGGCCAGCCACTGGTTCAGGCTGGAGCTCAGGGCCTCTGGGACTAATGCCTGCAGGTAGCTGGGGACCTCCAACCTATAGAGGGAGCTGTAGATTTAATGTAATATTATTTCTGGGTAAAGAAAATAATACATACACCAACAAGATGTGCATTTAATCCCAGATAATATAATTTGAAACCAATGAATACCAAATCAAACCACACATCCAAGACACAAATGTTTGTAGTGGCATTTCTTGAAAATTACAAGGACAAAACCAATTAAAATCAGCCAGTACAGTCATTCTTTAATTAAAACACTTATTTCCAAAGTGGTCCTTACCTGTGGCCCACGCGCTCAGTCACGTACAGGTCCCCGCAGAAGCCCAGCAGTTTGGGGGTATGCTCCTTCTCCTGCAGGGCTACCATCAGAAGGAACTCGTTGATCTGGAGGAGAGCCCACACAGACTTGGCTTCCGCCAGGGACACCTTGCGGTCCTTGTTGACATCGGCCAGGGTGATGACACGACCCACCAAGGTGGTGAGAGAAGGTTGCTCTCCCAGGTTAGACTGCAGGGAGGACAGAGAGAAGACGAAGTGAGAAACTGATATGTACAGGAGACCATGATGTTCAAACCTTGCAATCGAATGTTACAGTTTTTGTCCACTAAGCAACGGCGTAAATTTTTATTACATTTTTTATTTATTTCACCTTTATTTAACCAGGTAGGCAAGTTGAGAACAAGTTCTCATTTACAATTGCGACCTGGCCAAGATAAAGCAAAGCAGTTCGACACATACAACGACACAGAGTTACACATGTAGTAAAACAAACATACAGTCAATAATACAGTATTAACAAGTCCATATACGATGTGAGCAAATGAGGTGAGATAAGGGAGGTAAAGGCAAAAAGGCCATGGTGGCAAAGTAAATACAATATAGCAAGTAAAACACTGGAATGGTAGATTTGCAATGGAAGAATGTGCACAGTAGAAATAAAAATAATGGGGTGCAAAGGAGCAAAATAAATAAATAAATTAAATACAGTTGGGAAAGAGGTAGTTGTTTGGGCTAAATTATAGGTGGGCTATGTACAGGTGCAGTAATCTGTGAGCTGCTCTGACAGTTGGTGCTTAAAGCTAGTGAGGGAGATAAGTGTTTCCAGTTTCAGAGATTTTTGTAGTTCGTTCCAGTCATTGGCAGCAGAGAACTGGAAGGAGAGGCGGCCAAAGAAAGAATTGGTTTTGGGGGTGACTAGAGAGATATACCTGCTGGAGCGTGTGCTACAGGTGGGAGATGCTATGGTGACCAGCGAGCTGAGATAAGGGGGGACTTTACCTAGCAGGGTCTTGTAGATGACATGGAGCCAGTGGGTTTGGCGACGAGTATGAAGCGAGGGCCAGGCAACGAGAGCGTACAGGTCGCAATGGTGGGTAGTATATGGGGCTTTGGTGACAAAACGGATTGCACTGTGATATACTGCATCCAATTTGTTGAGTAGGGTATTGGAGGCTATTTTGTAAATGATATCGCCAAAGTCGAGGATTGGTAGGATGGTCAGTTTTACAAGGGTATTTTTGGCAGCATGAGTGAAGGATGCTTTGTTGCGAAATAGGAAGCCAATTCTAGATTTAACTTTGGATTGGAGATGTTTGATATGGGTCTGGAAGGAGAGTTTACAGTCTAACCAGACACCTAAGTATTTGTAGTTGTCCACGTATTCTAAGTCAGAGCCGTCCAGAGTAGTGATGTTGGACAGGCGGGCAGGTGCAGGTAGCGATCGGTTGAAGAGCATGCATTTAGTTTTACTTGTATTTAAGAGCAATTGGAGGCCACAGAAGGAGAGTTGTATGGCATTGAAGCTTGCCTGGAGGGTTGTTAACACAGTGTCCAAAGAAGGGCCAGAAGTATACAGAATGGTGTCGTCTGCGTAGAGGTGGATCAGAGACTCACCAGCAGCAAGAGCGACCTCATTGATGTATACAGAGAAGTCGGTCCAAGAATTGAACCCTGTGGCACCCCCATAGAGACTGGCAGAGGTCCGGACAGCAGACCCTCCGATTTGACACACAGAACTCTATCAGAGAAGTAGTTGGTGAACCAGGCGAGGCAATCATTTGAGAAACCAAGGCTGTCGAGTCTGCCGATGAGGATGTGGTGATTGACAGAGTCGAAAGCCTTGGCCAAAAAAATATTAGGCCTAATCTATGGATTTCACATGACTGGAAATACAGATATGCATCTGTTGGTCACAGATCCGTTGGGATTTGGTATTAGGATCCCCATTAGCCATGGCAAAAGTATCAGCTACTCTTCCTGGGGTCCACATGAAACATGACATAATACAGAACATTATTCAGACCCCTTGACTTTTTTCACATTTTGTTACGTTACAGCCTTATTTGTGTTTATCTCATCAACCTACACAAAATACCCCACAATGACAAGGCAAAAACAGGTTTTTAGGAATTTTTGCAAATTTATATAAAAACAAAAACTGATATCACATTTACATAAGTATTCAGACCATTTACTCAGTATTTTGTTGAAGCACCTTTGGCAGCAATTATAGCCTCGAGTCTTCTTGGGTATGACGCTACAAACTTGGCACTCCTGTATTTGTGGAGTTTCTCCCATTCTTCTCTGCAGATCCTCTCAAGCTCTGTCAGGTTGGATGGGGATCGTCGCTGCACAGCTATTTTCAGATTTCTCCAGAGATATTTGATTGGGTTCAAGTCCGGGCTCTGACTGGGCCACTCAAGGGCATTCAGAGACTTGTCCCGAAGCCACTCCTGCATTGTGTTGGCTGTGTGCTTAGGGTCGTTGTCCTGTCCCCAGTCTGAGGCCTTGAGTACTCTAGAGAAGTTTTTCATCAAGGATCTCACTGTACTTTGTTCCGTTCATATTTCCCTCATCTCCCAGTCCCTGCCGCTGCAAAACATCCCCACAGCATGATACTGCCACCACCATGCTTCACCGTAGGGATGGTGCCAGGTTTCCTCCAGATGTGACGCTTGACATTCAGGCAAAATAATTCAGTCTTGATTTCATCAGACCAAATAATCTAGTTTCTCATGGTCTGAGAGTCTTTTAGGTGCATTTTGGCACTCTCAAAGCAGACTGTTGTGCTTTTTACTAAAGAGTGGCTTCCGTCTGGCCACTCTATCATAAAGGAACTCTTGGTGGAGTGCTGCAGAGGTGGTTGTCCATCTACACAGAGGAACTCTGTAGCTCTTTTAGAGTGACTATTGGGTTATTGGTGGTTCCAAACTTCTTTCATTTAAGAATGATGGAGGCCACTGTGTTCTTGGGGACCATCAATGCTGCAGGATTGTTTTAGTACCCTTCCCCAGATCTGTGCATCGACACAATCCTGTCTCATCTCTCTTTGGACAATTCCTTCAACCTCATGGCTTGTTTTTTTTTCTGACATGCACTGTCAACTGTGGGACCTGAAATAGACAGGTGTGTGCCTTTCCAAATCATGTCCAATCAATAGAATTTACCACAGGTGGACTCCAATCAACTTGTAGAAGCATCTCAAGGATGATCAATGGAAACAGGGTGTACCTGAGCTCAATTTTGAGTCTCATAGCAAAGGTTCTGAATACTATTGTAAATAAGCTATTTCTGTTTTTATTTTTAATACATTTGCAAAAATGTTTAAAAACCTGTTTTCGCTTTGTCATTATGGGGTAATTTGATCCATTTTAGAACAATGCTGTAACGCAACAAAATGTGGAAAAAGGGAAGGGATCTGAACTTTCTGAATGCACTGTACATTTAAAATGTCACACACAGCCTACATATCAGTACATACACACAATTTCTAGGTCTAATACATAGTACAGTGCAAATTACACTACAATACAAGATATATAAAAAACATTTATTTGCCACACATGACCACACAGCTGGGCAGTAGTCCAGGTGCAAAATAAAATAGGACCTGTCTGGTCGTCTGAGATGTCAAGAAGGCAGAGCAACAACCTATCATGGACAGACCTCTTCCCATTTTAGCAGCCATTGAGTGATTCTTTTTTGACCATGACAGCTTACCATCTAGGGTTACACCCAGCAGTTTTGTCTCCTTAATTTGCTCAATAGCCATATTATTCAACAATAGATCTAAAAAAGGTTTAGAGTTGCATACGTAATTTGCACTAAAAAATATGCTTTTAGTTTGAGATTTTTAGCACAGGCCTATTGCTAGTTACCCACTCTAAAACTGAAGCGTCTGAGTTATTTATTTTACTGTTGCAGCCGACATGTATATTGTTGAGTCATCAGTGTACATTGACACACAGGCTTTACTCAAGGTCAGTGAAAGGTCATTTGTAAAAACAATAATGGCCCAAGCCGGCTGCCATACGGTAGAGCCCCTATAAGCACACTGAAAGTCTGTTGTGAATTTGTTTTCTGTAAGCTATAAAAACAAAGAGAGTCGCACACTATATATATATATATACACACACACACACACACAGTTGAAGTCAGAAGTTTACATACACTTAGGATGGGGTCATTAAATTTGTATTTTCTTTTTTTTAAACCCCCTTTTCTCCTCAATTTCGTGGTATCCAATTGTTAGTAATTACTATCTGCTTCTTAACACAGCGCGCATCAAACCCGGAAGCCAGCCGCACCAATGTGTCGGAGGAAACACCGTGCACCTGGCGACCTGGTTAGCGTGCACTGCGCCTGGCACGCCACCGGAGTCGCTGGTGCGCGATGAGACAAGGATATCCCTACCGGCCAAACCCTCCCTAACCCGGACGACGCTAGGCCAATTGTGCCAAAGAACACCATCCCAACCGTGAAGCATGGGGGTGGCAGCATCATGTTGTGGGGGTGCTTTGCTGCAGGAGGGACTGGTGCACTTCACAAAATAGATGACATCATGAGGAAGAGAAATGATGTGGATATATTGAAGCAACATCTCAAGACATCAGTCAGGAAGTTAAAGCTTGGTCGCAAATGGGTCTTCCAAATGGACAATGACCCCAAGAATACTTCCAAAGTTGTGGCAAAATGGCTTAAGGACAACAAAGTCAAGGTATTGGAGTGGCCATCACAAAGCCCTTACCTCAATCGTATAGAAAATGTGTTGGCAGAACTGAAAAAGCATGTGCGAGCAAAGAGGCCTACAAACCTGACTCAGTTACACCAGCTCTGTCAGGAGGAATGAGGCCTACAAACCTGACTCAGTTACACCTGCTCTGTCAGGAGGAATGGGCCAAAATTCACCCAACTTATTGTGGGAAGCTTGTGGAAGGCTACCTGAAACGTTTGACCAAAGTTAAACAATTTAAAGGCAATGCTACCAAATACTAATTGAGTGTATGTAAACTTCTGACCCACTGGGAATGTGATGAAATATATCATTCTCTCAACTATTATTCTGACATTTCACATTCTTAAAATAAAGTGGTGATCCTAACTGACCTAAGACAGGGAATTGTTACTAGGATTAAATGTTAGGAATTGTGAAAACTGAGTTTAAATGTATTTGGCTAAGGTGTATGTAAACTTCCCACTTCAACTGTATATGGATTGTGTGACACTTTGTTTTTATAGCTTCCAGTTTATTCACCGTTAGTCAGCACCTCTACACTAAATCATCTTCTCTGGGTGTGTGCCAGTTCATGATTTTTAATTTGTTTTCTGTAAAATAAACGTATTTGATAAAACACAATCTTCCCCAAAGTTTGCTAAGCACTTGTAACAGGCTGATTGGTCGGCTGTTTGAGCCAGTAAAGGATGCTCTGCTATTCTTGGGTAGTGGAATGACCTTTTCATCCCTCCATGTTTCAGGGCGTATATGCCTTCTTCCAGGCTTAAATTGAAGATGTGGCAAACAGGAGTCACAATGTACTCTGCTACCAACCTCAGCAATTTACCTTGGTGTAACTCAAAACTACAGTGCTTGTCTTTCACTATTTTGTCCACTATTGTCAAGTAATTATTTAATCAGTGTTCATAAATATAATTGGAATGTATCTGTCTGACACCCAGAGGTTGTAAAGTTCTGGTCTTAAATAAAACAGACAGAATTCCCAGCTCACAATTGATCAGATCCCAATTTCTTTGCGAGAACTCTCACAAATACATTTCTTCTTATACCATCCTAAACTATGAACATACATACATACATACATACATACATACATACATACATACATACATACATACATACATACATACATACATACATACATACATACATACACGCACACACACCAACATGGATTTTCTCATGAGTCTAACCACAGTTTATAACCCCTCAGCTGACCGTTCCAGGCTCCCCCAGACACTAGAACTCTGGAGGAGCTCTCCCTGTCCTCTCTTATCTCCACATACATTCCTTTCTTCCTAGGTCCATGCCATATAACCCCTTCCTAATTAACAAACATAATTTAATACTACAAGAAAGACAGGGTAGAATTCTTGCCAGCTATAGTGCAGTATACCTTATTTAGTCATTATTGATAAAAATCCCATAACGATTATGCATGAATATGGAGGCTCAGTATTAAATACTTGTTGTTTGCATGTCATACCTACGTTTGCTAATCTTGAAAACAAAAAAGTTATTCAAGTGGTTGGGAAAATCAAAGGATTTTGTTATGAACAAGCCATCTGCCTCAATGAAGGATAGAGCCGAGTTTGCGTTTTTGACAAAAATGTATTCACCTTTGTTCCATAGTATAGTTTCTTATTTTTGTTTAGTTACGTGATTTCTCAATTTACTGTATGTTTACCAGTCTGCTTTGTTGTCAGACTTTTCCCTCTGCCTCATCCCTCTCAGCCATAGTTTTTCAATTCCTCATCTATCCATGGGGATTTCGCAGTTCTAACAGTCAGTTTCGTGATGGGCGCATGCCTATCAGTAACCAGAAGAAGCATTTTCATAAATGCAGCATCCGAATGTTCCTCATTAGACAAATCAGACCAACAAATATTTTTCACATCTTCGACATAGGAATTATTGTTCATTACAATTTTAGGTCCAGTCTTTGGAATATGTTTTTTCTAGATATGGCTGCATGATCAAAAATATATGAACACCTGCTTGTCGAACATCTAATTCCAAAATCATGGGCATTAATATAGAGTTTGTCCTCCATTTGCTCCACTCTTCTGTGAAGGCTTTCCACTAGATGTTGGAACATTGCTAGGGGGGCTTGCTTCCATACAGCCACATGAACATTAGTGAGGTCGGGCACTGATGTTGGGCGATTAGGCCTGGCTCGCAGTCGGCGTTCCAATTCATCCCAAAGATGTTCGATGGGGTTGAGGTCAGGGCTCTGTGCAGGATAGTCAAGTTCTTCCACACCAATCTTGACAAACTATTTCTGTATGGGCCTCACTTTGTGCACGAGTGCATTGTCATGCTGAAACAGGAAAGGGCCTTCCCCAAACTGTTGCCACAAAGTTGGAAGCACAGAATCATCTAGAATGCCATTGTATGGTGTTGTTTTAAGATTTCCCTTCACTGGAACTAAGAGGCCTAGCCCGAACCATGAAAAACCATGAAAAACAGCCCCAGACCATTATTTCTCCTCCACCAAACTTTACAGTTGGCACTATGTATTGGGCAGGTAGCGTTATCCTGGCATCCACCAAACCCAGATTTGTCCGTCGGATTGCCAGATGGTGAAGCGTGATTCATCACTCCAGAGAACGCGTTTCCACTGCTCACCTTGCTTTTCTGGTTGGCTGGCAAGTTTCACCATCCAATTATTTCAGCTCTACAGGAGTGCAAATTTCACCATGGCACGGACTAGCCTAGGCAGCCGATATGATAGGAACATAGGAGTTATTAGAATGTGGCAAATATTAGTCAATTTTTGCATGCTGGCTTTTGCAGGCTATCTGAGACATGAAACAGATAGGTGGGATGGCATACAAATGCCAGCAATGTATTAACGTGCAATTTGCCTGAATGGATAATGGTAACACTTCAACCACTATATTTTTATTAGACACTGGGTTTTTCTGAAAAACTGTTTAGGTGTGAATTCATTACATCCAGCTGTTTTTAAATCGACTCAAGATAGTTAAATGGAAACGCAACCTAACAGGCAATTGTCACATCTATTTTCTATTCAAATGTTCTACATGTTGACAAAAAAAAATCACTGGACAAGTTAATGGAAACATAGCTATTGTCTGTAGGAGCAAACTATTTTCATGAATGGGGTGGTGTACCTAATAAACTGGCCACTGAGTGTATATAATGCTATTTAAAGAAAAAAAATAGACAACCAAAAACAGTTCACTTTTCAGTTCAGTTAGTCGTACACACCATAATAAAAACGAGACTGTGAGGAATGATTGAAATGTGCTAGATTTCTTCCATGATATTATTCCCTTCCCCACTCTCAGCCCATCTCTATACGGCTGAGAGTGGAGCCATTGTACTGACAATGACGTGTAGGGTTATATTTGGCACGGGGCTTCAGCCCCTAACCTCTCTCTGCCTCTCCCTCCCTCTCTCCCTCCCTCCCCCTACCGCCTCGTTCCATCACACAATCTATTCTCTATCTCCCTCCTCTCTGATTGAGGGGTTGAGTTCATTTGCATTTTGAATGTGCATGCCTGTAACACAGCCTGTACCAGAAAACACCAGTTCCCTATAGATGGGTTAGTTGACAACGTCACGAAAACGATGTGCGCTTCCATGGGGCAGATGTCATCCTGTTGTTGTGATTTTGGATGGCCAGGTTGCTAGCAAGAATGGCAAGAAACATGCTCCGTTCAAAAAATGCAGAACTAAGAACAGATGGTTCACTCCAGACCTGACTGCCCTCGACCAGCACAAAAACATCCTGTGGCGGACTGCAATAGCATCGAATAGTCCCCGCGATATGCAACTGTTCAGGGAAGTCAGGAACCAATACACACAGTCAGTCAGGAAAGCCAAGGCCAGCTTCTTCAGGCAGAAATTTGCACTTTGTCACTGACCATCTCGAATCCCACCGTACCTTCTCCGCTGTGCAATCTGGTTTCGAGCCGGTCACGGGTGCACCTCAGCCACGCTCAAGGTACTAAACGATATCATAACCGCCATCGATAAAAGACAGTACTGTGCAGCCGTCTTCATCGACCTGGCAAAGGCTTTCGACTCTGTCAATCACCATATTCTTATCGGCAGACTCAGTAGCCTCGGTTTTTCTAATGACTGCCTTGCCTGGTTCACCAATTACTTTGCAGACAAGAGTTCAGTGTGTCAAATCGGAGGGCATGTTGTCCGGTCCTCTGGCAGTCTCTATGGGGGTGCCACAGGGTTCAATTCTCGGGCCGACTCTTTTCTCTTTATATATCAATGATGTTGCTCTTGCTGCGGGCGATTCCCTGATCCACCTCTACGCAAACGACACCATTCTGTATACTACCGGCCCTTCCTTGGACACTGTGCTATCTAACCTCCAAACGAGCTTCAACGCCATACAACACTCCTTCCGTGGCCTCCAACTGCTCTTAAACGCTAGTAAAACCAAATGCATGCTTTTCACCGTTCGCTGCCTGCGAACGCCCGACTAGCATCACCACCCTGGATGGTTCCTACCTAGAATATGTGGACATCTATAAGTACCTAGGTGTCTGGCTAGACTGTAAACTCTCCTTCCAGACTCATATCAAACATATCCAATCTAAAATCAAATCTAGAGTCGGCTTTCTATTCCGCAACAAAGCCTCCTTTAATCACGCCGCCAAACTTACCCTAGTAAAACTGACTATCCTACCGATCCTCGACTTCGGCGATGTCATCTACAAAATAGCTTCCAATACTCTACTCAGCAAACTGGATGCAGTTTATCACAGTGCCATCCGTTTTGTTACTAAAGCACCTTATACCACCCACCACTGCGACCTGTATGCTCTAGTCGGCTGGCCCTCGCTACATATTCGCCGCCAGACCCACTGTCTTCAGGTCATCTACAAGTCCATGCTAGGTAAAGCTCCGCCTTATCTCAGTTCACTGGTCACGATGGCAACACCCACCCGTAGCACGCGCTCCAGCAGGTGTATCTCACTGATCATCCCTAAAGCCAACACCTCATTTGGCCGCCTTTTGTTCCAGTTCTCTGCTGCCTGTGACTGGAACGAATTGCAAAAATCGCTGAAGTTGGAGACTTTTATCTCCCTCACCAACTTCAAACATCTGCTATCTGAGCAGCTAACCGATCGCTGCAGCTGTACATAGTCTATCGGTAAATAGCCCACCCAATTTACCTACCTCATCCCCATACTGTTTATATTTCTTTACTTTTCGGCTCATTTGCACACCTGTACATGACCATCTGATCATTTATCACTCCAGTGTTAATCTGCAAAATTGTAATTATTCGCCTACCTCCTCATGCCTTTTGCACACAATGTATATAGACTCTCATTTTTTTCTACTGTGTTATTGACTTGTTAAATTGTTTACTCCATGTGTAACTCTGGGTTGTCTGTTCACACTGCTATGCTTTATCTTGGCCAGGTCGCAGTTGTAAATGAGAACTTGTTCTCAACTAGCCTACCTGGTTAAATAAAGGTGAAATAAAAAAAATAGAAAAATTAAAAAATGTGGGGAATCGTAAGTGGCTCATTTCAGCTTGTTATTGATACTATGTTTTGACTGATTTCAAGTCAATGCTAATATGGTTCAAATTCACTAGCTAGTTAACCAACAATTAACGATTTAATTGAAAGACAAGTGCTCATTGTACAAATGTATTTAAGTTTTCAATAAACATCGTAGACTAAATATAGCTTCTATCTTAGCCAACCCTGTCTGTTTTTCCCCATAGTTACACACACCTCAGTTTTGTTGCTAAACAACCAACATGTCTATTGTGGAAAGCTCTTCTATCTAATCTAACTGTGAGGATGGACAGGAAGTAAAATGGGCAAACAGACCTTGAGAAAGCTGTGCAACATCTCTCTGAACTCATCCATGGAGGTCCCGCGGGTGGGCTTGTCAAACAGGGTAATTTCCTGTCTCAGTACAGAGTCGGGAGCCACATCCCCCTTCAGAGGCTCTTCTAGACCACACTTTATCACCACAGGCCTGTCCTTCCACAGACCACTGTACACCTAGAACCACAGGTAAATATACTCATTACATAGAGACAGAGTAGATAGAGTGTGTGTGCATGGGTATTACCTGATGTGTGTGTATGTGTTACCTACTTGGTGTGTGGAAGAGGTGGACATGCATCGCTGCAGGGTCAGGCTCCTCTCCTCACACAGGGCCTTGCAGGACGACCCTGAGATAATGCCTCTCCTGTAGTGGTCACACTGAGACAGACAGACAGGAAACAGGAAAATACGTCATCACATTATCAACAGGAAGAGGATCCAAGGATCCTACAATATAGCAGGTTAGGAGAACTTACTTAGCAGGTTAGGTGAATTAGGTAAAGGTTAGGAAACAGGTGAGCTAAAAAAAAATACAGCTTTTGTCAAATTGTCAAATGTGAATAATTGTATCTCTCCCTCATATGTACTATGGCCTAAATCCCAGGTGGAGATACCCACCTACACGCAAACCATCGTTTTTTTTTATACTGTAGATAACAATGGTGAGAATTTTCCAGTTTCCGCACAGATGTCAACTTATTTTCACCCCCTGTGAGATGGCTTATGTGTTCATACACATGTATCGGTTATATTTGGTCCACCCTGAGCTTGGCACCATTGTTGGCAATGTGTAGCGATATACCCCAACCCCCAAAAAATATCTGGAAAAGACTGTTCGCATAAGCAGAAAGGAGAAGTAAAGTCAGTGCATAAATTAGCATGTGTGGGTGTGAGATTATCTTGTTTAGGAAACATCCAGGCAAAACATCCAGGCAGCACGCCAGCCTGTAGCTAAATCCACTGCTCCAGTCGCTAGTGCCACAGTAAGATGAGTTCCACCCAAACAGTTTCACTCTTGCAAAGCAAAATTGACAAATAAAGACTATAGGCTGTGACCTCCTTCTCCACAGTATAACAGTTGCTATGGTAATATGACTTCATTTTGGCCACTTTGGTTGCGAGCCAACCAATTAAAGGCCCAGTCGTCCTTAATGTCACACTAATGTGCAAATTAGCCTAGCGGGACACACAAAACAATGACAACACTCTTCTCTCACTCCTTCCTTCTCTCTTTTACACTCTCCATCCCGCTATCTCCTCTCTCCATGTTCCCCCTTTCCAGACACTGTTTTCCCTGTTTGTATGTCCTGAGACAGACAGCCTGCCTCTCCCTCTCACAGCATAAGGAAGAGTAGGGCACGATAGTACTGCCTTATTCATCACAGTAACACTATACATAGATAAAGACACCAAAACAGGACCACCTCAGGCTGGCCATTCATCTTTACCCTTCCCCTCTCTCTCTTGATCCTTTACTTCTGAATATGTGTGTGCTGACTGCTGAGCAACAAACACTCCCACTTCAGAGTATACATGTAATATTTCACAGGGATCTCGCACTTCCTGCTTAAATTCAACCTGAAATGTAAAATATGTGACGAGGGAAATGACTGTGCTGACGTTGTTGATCTGGGAATGATTGGTTACTTCTCACCACTGTTTTTCACAGGGAACAATGCTTAAGGAAACTAGAGTAGAGTCACTTCTCCTGTGGCCTATCATTAAATGGCACCCTATTCCCTATTTAGTGCACACATTTTGGACAGAGCCTGAGTAAATAAGATGACATTTTGGATGCAGGCTCTCTGTTACATCACTGATTTCTCATCCAGTGTTACTCTTATCAGGTATTCTGTGAATTACTTTTTCCTGGTCCAAATTTGCTACTCTATAACAGTGGGGCAAAAAAGTATTTAGTCAGCCACCAATTGTGCAAGTTCTCCCACTTAAAAAGATGAGAGAGGCCTGTAATTTTCATCATAGGTACACTTCAACTATGACAGACAAAATGAGAAAGATAAATCCAGAAAATCACATTGTAGGATTTTTAATGAATTTCTTTGCAAATTATGGTGGAAAATAAGTTACAGGCCTCTCTCATCTTTTTAAGTGGGAGAACTTGCACAATTGGTGGCTGACTAAATACTTTTTTGCCCCACTGTATAGGAGGAACCATCCTGCACTCAGCAGTCACTGACACTAAATACAGATTACCCTTTGTCTCATTCACTTTTTCCATCTGTCCATTTCCAGACCTTAGTGTTCCATCTTCCACCCACAGCTTGCCCTTCCAGTCCCTTTATATTTTCTTCCAATCCATGACTCCCACGCTCTCTCTTTCTCCTTCCTTCGTAGGAGGTGTCAGGGTGTTCACGCTGTTTCATACTTACAATGACCATGTGGCAGACGTGTCCTCGGCAGAGCTCTGAGTAGGAGGCGTACTGCATGTAGAGGACCCAACTGGCTACCAGGATCCCCAGCCAGGCCAGCAGCAGGTACTTCACCTTTAACGCCGGGAGACGACTCTACACAGGAGAGGAGAAGATTACACATTGACCAAAGTCCACAGTCCTACAGATATGTGTCTTCTGCTTTATCCCAAACAAGACACACATATTGAGGAAGAGAGGGGTTTTAGGCCAGAAAGACACTGAGAAATCTAAGCAATCATTATAATATGGTCTTGTGGAAGACATTTTTATCCAAGGCGACATACAGAACTATCAGCATGGCCATTGCGGGGAAGAAAATGCACAACCCTGATTTGGCCAGCAGCATGCTCTAACTCAATGACCCATTGGAACCTGTATTTATTTAAGGACAGACGCTGGGAGATGAGAAGCAAGTACAGGGAGTCAACATTTAATAAATATCTGACATGAAACAGGACAGCGTCTGAACAGGGGAAACAACAACAATAATGCTGACACGGAGATCAAACCGAGGAAAAGACAGATATAGGGGGGAAAAAAATCAACAAAGTAATGGAGTCCAGGTGAGTCCAAAGAAGCGCAGATGCCTGGCGTCCTCGAGCGCCAGGCAGGATGAGCGGGAGCTGGTGTGAGTACCCCACCCCCTCTAGGGGTGCTACCCGGCGTCCCACCTGGGTGAGCCTGATGGGCCGGCCAAGACATGGGAGCCGGCTTGGGCATGGAAGCCTGACGAGCTGGCTGAGGCGTGGGAGCCTGACGATCCCGCTGAGGCGTGAAAGCCTGACGAGCCGGCTGAGGCGTGGGAGCCTAACGAGTCGGCTGAGGCGTGGGCCTGACGAGTCAGCTGAGGTAAGAGCCTGCCGAGCCAACCGAGGCAAGAAAACCTCTCGAGCCAACAATGGTGACAGGTGTGTGTAATGATGGGCAGACTGGCACCCTCGAGCGCCAGGGAGGGGGAGCAGGAGCATGTGTGGCAATTTACTGTTGGCTGTAGTGCCATATCAGAGAGGGGCATCTACAAAGTTACATTTTAAACAGATGCCCTCTTGTTGAACTCTCTAATGTGCAAAGACATTTGAGTCTTGCCATTCCTGGCACCTTTCTTTTACTCCTCAAACGTTCATTGAGTATAAGGTTTGGTTGTCACAAAATGACAACCTGGTCTCAGAGCATTTTGTATTATGCTGTACGCAAACCTGAGAAACTCCATTTAGTATGTTATGTTATGTTTCGTATGGCATGTATTAATTTGTGGATGTCCATCCCCCATTTCATATGATATATTCTGAATTACAATTTGTATTGTATGTTACGAATTTGAAAAACGTACAATATTTTAAGAATTTGAAAAATGTACAATATGTCACAAATTTGCAAAATGTAAGATATGTTACGAATTCTAGCTAGGTGGCTAACGTTACCTAGGGGTTAGGGTTAAGTTTAGGAGTTAGAGTAAAGGGTTAAGGTTAGGGGAAGATAAAAGGGTTAAGTTTAGGGGAACGGTTAGCAAACATGCTAAGTAGTTGCAAAGTAGCTCAAAAGTAGTAAGTAGTTGAAAATGTGCTAAAATGCTAAAATTGTTCTTGATAATATTTGAACTCACAACCCTTGGGTTGCTAAACATTCACGTTATAGGCCTACCCAGTCACACCAACCATCCTTTGTTTTTGTCTTAAGTAACCATCTGTTTTATGTAACCATACCAAACATAATATATCATCCTAAATGGAGTGTCCAGGATTTATACTGAACAAAAATCTAAACGTAACATGCAACAATTTTACTGAGATGCAGTTCATATAAAGAAATCAGTCAATTTAAATGAATTCATTATGCCCAGATATGCATCTGTAGTTCACAGATAGCTTAAAAAAACAATAAGGGAATGGATCAGAAAACCAGTCAGTATCTGGTGTGATCGATCATCATTTGCCTCATGCAGCGCGACACACCTCCTTCGCATAGAGTTGATCAGTCTGTTGATTCTGGCCTTTGGAATGTTGTTCCACTCCTCTTCAATGGCTGTGCAAAGTTGCTGGATATTGGCGGGAAATAGAACACGCTGTCATACATGTCGATCCAGAGCATGCCAAACCTGCTCAATGGGTGACATGTCTTGTGAGTATGCAGACCATGGAAGAACTGGGACATTTTCAGCTTCCAGGAAGAGTGTACATACACATCCTTGCAACATGGGGCCGTGCATTATTATACTGAAACATGAGGTGAGGGCAGCCGATGAATGGCAAGACAATGGGCCTCAGGATATTGTCATGGTATCTCTGTGCATTCAAATTGCCGTCAATAAAAATGCAATTGTGTTCAATGTCTGTAGCTTATGCCTACCTATACCATAACCCCACCGCCACCATGCGGAACTCTGTACACCACATTGACGTCAGCAAACTGCTAACCCACACAACGCCATACACATGGTCTGCGGTTGTGAGGCCGGTTGAACATACTGCCAAATTTTCTAAAATGACGCTGAAGGCGGCCTATGGTATAGAAATGAACATTCAATTCTCTGGCAACAGCTCTGGTCGACATTCCTGCAGTCAGCATGCCCATTGCACGCTACCTCAAAACTTGAGACATATGTGGCATTGTGTTGTGTGACAAAACTGCACATTTTCCCCAGCACAAGGTGTAACGATCATGCTGTTTAATGAGCTTCTTGATATGCCACACCTGTCAGGTGGATGGATGCTCTAGGCGAATGAGAAATGCTCACTAACAGGGATGTAAGCACATTTGTGCACAAAAGTTGAGAAAAATAAGCTTTTTGTGCATATGAAACATTTCTGGAATCTTTAATTTCAGTTTATGAAACATGGGACCAACACTTTACATGTTGCGTTTATATTTTTGTTCAGTGTACGTACAGAATAATATGCAATGCTCTGAGACCAGGTTGCAAATGAATATGAATAATCACTTTTAATACATAAGTGCGTGCAGAACCCATACTCTGGGGGTAGTAAATTGTCTCGACTTGCCAAGCCATTATTTACAGTTTCAGGGCCTTCACTGCAGCCAAAACTGAAAGGCTTGTGTATACAAGAAATGAATACCACGGATGTATATCACTCAAATCTTTCCAACATTGATATTCAATAGCACCCGTGTCCATAAGGAAAATAGCCTGGTGTCAACTTTGTGCAGACAAAATCAAATCAATACAATGGTATATTGTGTTATTACCTAATTAGAAGTCTATGGTTTAGCAATTTACTGACAAATAGAGAGAGCTAGAATACTCTTATTTGTAACGATCTGATGGCATATAGGGCACAAAAACGCAGCCAAATCTCAGCTAGTGGTCCCACCTGCAGCCCCTTCGACATAGGGCAAAACAGCACCAGGTGCACGAGCCTCCGTAAACCTCTGGGCATCATAAGCGATTCCGTTAGTAGAACGCGCTCGGGCTGGAACGGCAAATCACTGAACCGTATTCCCGTCGAGACACATCCATGGGACCAGCATCTCCAGTCTGAGCATACTAAACTGACGTCACCTGTTCACCCCTATGGCATTCAGTTTTGTGCGCATTTATCGTTCGAGATTTGCATGTGGAGCAAAGATCCTTTATGAAAATAAAAGACAAAATCTAAACAGTCCAGAGCCACAGTGAGTCAGGTCAGCGAGAAAGTGGGCATCGTTTCATAATCCAATTTCATACACAAACAACGCCATTCGGTTTGCAGAAATTCATAGCCTTCCTAAGCTTTCAGACGTCATTGGGGAAAAATACAAAGTGGAGCTATGTTCCCTTCACAACATGCAGACTGACATTCTGAGCACATGTTTTCAGCTGCCTAGGCGCCATCGGTTAGGATATTAATGTTGACTGAAAAATCCTGTCCGACTCCTCCGTTTCAAAAAAAACATTATTCAATACGCTACTAGTCTACCCCTTCTGACTCTACGAACGAACTCTCATAACAGCAAGAGCCAATATTGGCCTGACCTGAAAATGTGGTCGGAGCCACTAAATGGATGGTGTGACGCAATCGCGGAGCATCCGGAGGAGGCACGCAGAGGCCAAATTGAGCTCTGTACCACATCGCCGTACGCCCCTCAAACGTTGTAACAATAGGGAGGGCTCCGTATAGCTCCGCATTGACATGATTGGTTGAGGGTAGGTGAGGGCGGGAGGTCCTGTATAAACACAAACTCACTTCCTTGACAACTTCCTTCACAACAGCGCTGCTCGGCCCTGACCTGACCTCTGCAGAGGCCATATCGCCGTAAATGCTTCACGGCAGAATGCAGCCTCCAGATTGACCGTGTAGCGCCTTTAACAGCCAGCTTTGCAGTGACTCATGAGACTGCTATTTTAAAAGGGCAAATTGCAGGTCTCAAGCCACCAGTATTCTGCCAGCAGGACATATGATGACGTCACGTTCGTATGGTAATAAGGAAACCTTTAAAATAAAAGCCCCTATTTCAAAACATTGCAATGTGGATAACTCATTCAAAAGATATTGCATTTTTATCAATGGCCACTTGTTTTGTGCCAACAAGAAAAGGCAATTAAGAGAAAAAAATAAAAAATATATATGTGTTTAGAAACTCAAATCAAATCAAATTTTATTTGTCACATACACATGGTTAGCAGATGTTAATGCGAGTGTAGCGAAATGCTTGTGCTTCTAGTTCCGACAATGCAGTAATAACAAGTAATCTAACTAACAATTCCAAAACTACTGTCTTGTACACAGTGTAAGGGGATAAAGAATATGTACATAAGGATATATGAATGAGTGATGGTACAGAGCAGCATAGGCAAGATACAGTAGATGGTATCGGGTACAGTATGTACAAATGAGATGAGTATGTAAACAAAGTGGCATAGTATAGTATAAAGTGGCTAGTGATACATGTATTACATAAGGATACCGTCGATGATATAGAGTACAGTATATACGTATGCATATGAGATGAATAATGTAGGGTAAGTAACATTTATATAAGGTAGCATTGTTTAAAGTGGCTAGTGATATATTTACATCATTTCCCATCAATTCCCATTATTAAAGTGGCTGGAGTTGAGTCAGTGTCAGTGTGTTGGCAGCAGCCACTCAGTGTTAGTGGTGGCTGTTTAACAGTCTGATGGCCTTGAGATAGAAGCTGTTTTTCAGTCTCTCGGTCCCAGCTTTGATGCACCTGTACTGACCTCGCCTTCTGGATGATAGCGGGGTGAACAGGCAGTGGCTCGGGTGGTTGATGTCCTTGATGATCTTTATGGCCTTCCTGTGACATCGGGTGGTGTAGGTGTCCTGGAGGGCAGGTAGTTTGCCCCCGGTGATGCGTTGTGCAGACCTCACTACCCTCTGGAGAGCCTTACGGTTGAGGGCGGTGCAGTTGCCATACCAGGCGGTGATACAGCCCGCCAGGATGCTCTCGATTGTGCATCTGTAGAAGTTTGTGAGTGCTTTTGGTGACAAGCCGAATTTCTTCAGCCTCCTGAGGTTGAAGAGGCGCTGCTGCGCCTTCTTCACGATGCTGTCTGTGTGAGTGGACCAATTCAGTTTGTCTGTGATGTGTATGCCGAGGAACTTAAAACTTGCTACCCTCTCCACTACTGTTCCATCGATGTGGATAGGGGGGTGTTCCCTCTGCTGTTTCCTGAAGTCCACAATCATCTCCTTAGTTTTGTTGACGTTGAGTGTGAGGTTGTTTTCCTGACACCACACTCCGAGGGCCCTCACCTCCTCCCTGTAGGCCGTCTCATCGTTGTTGGTAATCAAGCCTACCACTGTTGTGTCGTCCGCAAACTTGATGATTGAGTTGGAGGCGTGCGTGGCCACGCAGTCGTGGGTGAACAGGGAGTACAGGAGAGGGCTCAGAACGCAACCTTGTGGGGCCCCAGTGTTGAGGATCAGCGGGGAGGAGATGTTGTTGCCTACCCTCACCACCTGGGGGCGGCCCGTCAGGAAGTCCAGTACCCAGTTGCACAGGGCGGGGTCGAGACCCAGGGTCTCGAGCTTGATGACGAGCTTGGAGGGTACTATGGTGTTGAATGCCGAGCTGTAGTCGATGAACAGCATTCTCACATAGGTATTCCTCTTGTCCAGAGTTAGGGCAGTGTGCAGTGTGGTTGAGATTGCATCGTCTGTGGACCTATTTGGGCGGTAAGCAAATTGGAGTGGGTCTAGGGTGTCAGGTAGGGTGGAGGTGATATGGTCCTTGACTAGTCTCTCAAAGCACTTCATGATGACGGATGTGAGTGCTACGGGGCGGTAGTCGTTTAGCTCAGTTACCTTAGCTTTCTTGGGAACAGGAACAATGGTGGCCCTCTTGAAGCATGTGGGAACAGCAGACTGGTATAGGGATTGATTGAATATGTCCGTAAACACACCGGCCAGCTGGTCTGCGCATGCTCTGAGGGCGCGGCTGGGGATGCCATCTGGGCCTGCAGCCTTGCGAGGGTTAACACGTTTAAATGTCTTACTCACCTCGGCTGCAGTGAAGGAGAGACCGCATGTTTTCGTTGCAGGCCGTGTCAGTGGCACTGTATTGTCCTCAAAGCGGGCAAAAAAGTTATTTAGTCTGCCTGGGAGCAAGACATCCTGGTCCGTGACTGGGCTGGGTTTCTTCCTGTAGTCCGTGATTGACTGTAGACCCTGCCACATGCCTCTTGTGTCTGAGCCGTTGAATTGAGATTCTACTTTGTCTCTGTACTGGCGCTTAGCTTGTTTGATAGCCTTGCGGAGGGAATAGCTGCACTGTTTGTATTCGGTCATGTTACCAGACACCTTGCCCTGATTAAAAGCAGTGGTTCGCGCTTTCAGTTTCACACGAATGCTGCCATCAATCCACGGTTTCTGGTTAGGGAATGTTTTAATCGTTGCTATGGGAACGACATCTTCAACGCACGTTCTAATGAACTCGCACACCGAATCAGCGTATTCGTCAATGTTGTTATCTGACGCAATACGAAACATCTCCCAGTCCACGTGATGGAAGCAGTCTTGGAGTGTGGAGTCAGCTTGGTCGGACCAGCGTTGGACAGACCTCAGCGTGGGAGCCTCTTGTTTTAGTTTCTGTCTGTAGGCAGGGATCAACAAAATGGAGTCGTGGTCAGCTTTTCCGAAAGGGGGGCGGGGCAGGGCCTTATATGCGTCGCGGAAGTTAGAGTAACAATGGTCCAAGGTCTTTCCTCCCCTGGTTGCGCAATCGATATGCTGATAAAATTTGGGGAGTCTTGTTTTCAGATTAGCCTTGTTAAAATCCCCAGCTACAATGAATGCAGCCTCCGGATAAATTGTTTCCAGTTTGCAGAGAGTTAAATAAAGTTTGTTCAGAGCCATCGATGTGTCTGCTTGGGGGGGGATATATACGGCTGTGATTATAATCGAAGAGAATTCTCTTGGTAGATAATGCGGTCTACATTTGATTGTGAGGAATTCTAAATCAGGTGAACAGAAGGATTTGAGTTCCTGTATGTTTCTTTCATCGCACCATGTCACGTTAGTCATAAGGCATACGCCCCCGCCTGTTATATAAATATTCATACACATAGCTCATATAAACAAAGACATTCCGTCGTAAGAACACATACACCCAGCCAGAAGACTGACCCCCTCTTCCTTATATAAACACACATCTCATCTCCCTCTAACTGGCCGGTCCCAAGAGCAAAGAACTTTTGCTGTGCACCAATGGGGCCCGCTCTGGCTAGAGCAAGGCCCGCCTCCAACCCTCCGACCAGTCAAGAAGACCGAAACAACAAGACTCCACCTACTTTATTCTATGTATAAAAATGTATGTAACCATTGTATAGGCCTCTTTTTCACCTGGCTCCTTGCCGAGTTATGTGAACTAGGTCCGTGCACGTAAAACTGCGGGACAAGATATCTCTGACTCATTAAAACTGTCTTTCGTTACAACTGAAATCCACTCTGTCCAGCGTCCGTGATTTGGTCTCAACTCTCCAGTATTTGAACACTAACAGAATTGGTAGCAGAGTTTGGTTGTTCTTGAATTCGATCTATTATAAGTTAGTGTGAGAGGACGAGACTGATCACGGCTAAAAAATCAGACGGAAGAGTGACTTCCCCAGCCATTCATCTTGCCTCAGGAAATCTGATCGGAGCGCTCTATATAAAGGTGAGCAGAGCCCGTTATATCGAAATCTGCATATTGTATTATAGTCTAAACCAAATTTTGATCAGAAAGTACTGGGCGTGAGTATGAATCGGTGCCCAATTTTTTTACATAAGAACCTAAGACATTGATTAAAGATATCTTGTTTTGTAAAAAAAATATATATATACATATTCTTATTAATGGGCCTATACTCAGTTATTTTAATAGGAATGTGTGAATTGTGATTGACCAATGTGTTAAATTCCTCCAGGGACCCTATTTGTTCTGAAATCTGCATAGAAAACTGTCCTAATTATATATGTATTGGGTTGTGTATAGAGGTGACGTTAAATAGTGGCTGTGTTTTAACACGTAATGGACACAATTATGGATGTTGGAAATTCAATGAGAATTTCATACGAATGAATGAATTATAGATTAACCGAATCTGCAAGTAAGGTCTTGTGGAGGTGTGGTTATAGATGAACCGAATCTGCAAGTAAGGTCTTGTGGAGGTGTGGTTATAGATGAACCGAATCTGCAAGTAAGGTCTTGTGGAGGTGTGGTTATAGATGAACCGAATCTGCAAGTAAGGTCTTGTGGAGGTGTGGTTATAGTTTAATGATAGATGAACCGAATCTGCAAGTAAAAATGTCCTATTTTGATACGTTCTGTACTATCGAATAAGGTCTTGTGGAGGTGTGGTTATAGTTGAATGATAGATGAACCGGATCTGCAAGTAAAATCTCCTGTTGATACATATAACATCGAATAGGTCTTGTGGAGGTGTGGTTGGATTGAATGAATCTGCATGAAAAATGCCCTATTAAAAAAGCTGTGTATTATTTAATAGGTTTTGTAAGAGGTGTAGTCGAGTAGATACAGGATATGTAAGTTTGGCCTTCCACTAGACAGAGATCGGGAATGATGTGGCTATTGCACATCAAACAATAAACATAAGATGAACCAGAGTTGACATTCCATGATTTGGAGATGGGGGAAATTAAATTGAAAGAAACGTTTGTCGCGGAGTAGGTTGGGATACGTAACTGGGCTATTATGCACACGTGCTGGTAGACAAAGCCACCTTAGTATCGAATGGCCGTGCAATTTTGATTGACAGCAGCCGGGCCGAAATACTGATTTTCGTTTTTTTTCATTCCTGTTGATATTGCCTAAAGTTTCAAATTATTCTGACAATTGCTATAGAATCGCTGGAATTTACTGATATAAGTTCATAAAGGAACTTACTGAATTGTTTCTAGAAAGTATTTAAATAAGCCGCCGAGCTTAATACAGACTTTGTTTTACAGACGCTAAAAGCTACACACTGATTTTGGGGTTTTTCTATTCTATCCATATTTCCTAAATATATAGAATTATTCTGACAATTGCTATAGAATCGCTCGAATTTACTGATATAAGTTCATAAAGGAATTTACTGAATTGTTTACAGAAAGTATTTAAATAATTCACTGAACAACTCTTAGTTGTCTAGAAATTCTATCGATATTTCCTAAAGAGCTAGAATTACTCTGAAAATTGTTATAGAACCGCATATATTCACTGATATATTGTTCCAAAAGGAAATCGCAGAATCATTTATAGAAAATACCTAAACGAATCGCTGAACAAATTCAAATAAAATACCGGTGAAATACACACGTGGCGGGCGTCACATATTGATAACCCCCTTTGTCTCGACCAGGGACAGGCTAAGCATACAACGATAGAAATAAACACCACATAGTAAGGATTGAATATACCTAAATAACGCATTATACACATTATCAGACGAACTAGATAAAATGTCTGCAGCTACCACGCCCAAACTAAAATTCAATGATTATTTAGATCAGAGTATGATTGATAGAGCGGGAGGTAAAAAACAGTATGGGAAAGTGGAGAAAGTGTGGAAAGGATTACGGATAAGATGGACACAAGCAGGTTATTTTAGCGGAGGACCACCTACAGGGGGGAAACTCCAAGATATGCAGACAGAATTAGAGGACGCAGTAGAGCATGCAAAAGCGAGTGAGGCGGAGAGAAACAACATACACAGGTTCAAAAAAGTAGGTACAAGAGAGAGAGAGAGAGCAGAGGGGGAGCTCAAGATAGGTACATGGGCCATACAGGAGAGTAGGAGGGTGCTGCCCAAAAACACACCAGACATGATGGGCGTGGCTATTGTGGCGTCGGGGGATGTTAAAGCTCCGCCTGAGAACTTGCCCACGGCTCCCCCTGTGGCCGTTTCTCCCTCACTATATCCACAATTGACAATGGAGGCAGTTCAGCCCCCGCCATACTCAACACCGGAGCCCGTCACACAACCCATTCCTGCCCAGGGCACCTCCCACAATACAGGCTCCAGTTCTGAGAATAGACCAAGGGGAGTTAAAAGGGGAAATTACCCTGGGGATAACGGCTGGCCATATGGTATGTGAACAGTTCGAAACTGGGATTCCAGGAGCAGGAGACCTCCCCCAGGAACGGAGGCCGCAATGCTCCTCTGTGAACTCTCTCACCTCTGAAACCAGAGGACACTTACAAACAAGATTAGATTCAAACCACTTCTATCAGACGGATAGGGAGGACTGTCATCAGAACATGGATATCGAAAACGAAGAAGAAATTGACATGGTGCTCACCCCAGCTCCGATGGGAGCTCCAAACGTGACTAAGATGCAGGAGCTGCTGAAATCATCAATAGCTCGAGCTAAGGAACTCAGGGAGCTAATAGCTAACCAAGATAACAACAGAGAGGGAGCCTACCGTGTGGAAAGCATAATGAGAGGAACAGTAACCAAAGTTACCGAATCAATGGGGTCCGAAACACTCCGTCGGTCCTCCAGAATTGCTGATAGAAGAGAGCGAGAGCAGGAGATGGCAGGACAGTACCCCCTGCGACCGACACCAGGTGATGCACACACTGTGGAGTACCAGCCCTGGAAAATGACTGATTTAACAACACTGATGGGACAGATGCCTAGCCTACATGGAGGAGCTTCAGCGTGGCTACTTCAACTGCAGACACTTACGTCAGGCCTGCAACTCTGCCTAGGAGACATGAAAGCACTTCTAGCAAGAGCCACCGACCACGGAACCATGGAGGCCCTCATGACAGCAGCTGACCTTGGATGGCGGGCCCCAACACTGCCCATAGACCACTTCCGTACCAGATTATGGGAAGTTCTACGGAGAGCATACCCTACAGAAAGAAACCATGCCACCTTATCCTCCTTTACAATCAACCCAGGTGAGCAACCTGCAGCATACCTGGACAGGGCTAAGACCACATGGAGATCGGTCCACGAAGAACCATTCGATCACACTGATACCACACTCAGCATGTGGAAGGAAATGGTGGTCAACGGGTGTCCCGGAGATGTTAAAACCAAACTCAGAGGAACGGTAGGGTTGTTTGCACTTCCTCTGACCCAATTCAACACTCATGTGCACCACCATGTGACCCAGCACAACAAGGAAAGAGGGGGTGCTGAGAGCCAGGTGCAGTCCCTCCAGGTACAACTCCTGAAACTCCAATTGAAGGAAGCACAACAAGGAGAAAAACCTAAGAAACAGATGGTGGCGGAAGAAACGAAGGAGCCGGGAACCAAAACAGACATCTCCCAAATCGTGGCACAGACCGTCTCTCAGATGATCCAACAGCAGGCAGCCCCACCACCCCAATACCCTCCCCCACAGCAGTATATCCTGCAACAACAACACCCAGTATGGGCTCGACGGGGTCCCTACACTGGACAACACAGAGGGGGAAACTACCAGTGTTTTAACTGCGGAATTACCGGTCATTTTGCCAGAGATTGCATGAAACCACTCTCCCCGCAGCAACAGCAATGGAGAGCAAGAGGAAGTGGGGGAAACCCACCTCTGCAACATCAGCTACCAGGACCCACACCCATGCATCAGCAACAGCCAGCATACAACCACCCAGAATCTAGCCACATGCAGCAGGAGCAGCAAGATTACAACCAACCCTCCCACTTCAACACCTGATCACCCAGTAAGAATGATGAGGATGCCACTCCTGCCGATGACCACACTGTCTGAAGCCCAAGAAGTGTACTGGCTAAAATGCCTACCCACAGGGCCTGCCACCCCTCACATCCAGTTTAAGTTCAACCAACTGAAAGCTCAAATCTACACTCTGCACCCATATAAGACTCCCCAAGCTGAGATCCATTGCACACTCAATGCAACAGAAACTGATGACTGCCTCTACACTGCAGACTGGGACGAAGACATGATGCACCTGACCCCACCTATCAGGTGTTGTACCATTGGGTGTGGCCCAGAGGGGGTGGCAGCACCGGTCATCCTACGATCAAGGAACCTCCATGCACCCCTGGCCTGGACGGCTGAAGCATCAACAGCCATAGCACTCCTGAAAACGGATCTATCAGCGGCAGCAGCTCTGACTGCACCTGACTACAAGAACAAGTTCCATTTGGATGTTTCTGGAAGGGAAGGATTCACCTCATCCGTCCTATTCCAGAAACAAGAGGGGGAGAGAAGGGTCTTGATGTACTACTCTTCAAACTTGACCACATTGAGGTAGGACAGTCAACATGCTCCAGATACGTTGCTGCAGTAGCAAAAGCTATTGAAAAAAAACAGCTCACCTCGTGATGTCACCCTTCAATCAGCCATCATCCCTCAACCAGCATCGGCCAAATTAGCTGAAATCATCGGATTGACGCAGGTCCTCATCAGAGGAAAAGGAAAGACTGAATATCTATACAGACTCAGCCCATGCCCATGAAGCAGGCCACACTGATGGACCCAGAACTTTTATGAGAAACACATGGCCCCACACACGAAGGCAAACTAAAGACCCTCCAAAAAGGCCTCGCACATCTGGTGGCACCCTCACATAAAAAATATGACTGACTTATTTTATGACGATGATTTATTTTGTGACGAATGCAATGGTTGTGACAGACACAACCCAAAGAAACCATATCAAACACCAATGGGCTCATACGTAACACCTAATGCATGTTTTCAGGATATTAGTATAGACTACACCGACATGGGCCCCGAAAATTTATCTAAAGGCAAACTCTATCTCCTAGTCATAGTAGATAGGTTCTCCAAATGGGTAGAGGCAATAATAACAAAAGGGGAGGATGCTAGGTCAGTCTTTAAGTGGCTACAAACCAAACTAATACCCAGGTATGGCATCCCAAGACAAATCAAATTTGACAAATGGCTCACATTTAACAAACACCTGAGACAGGTGGAAGAAAGATTTGGCATAACCCACAGATTTGGATCTGTGTACAGGCCCCAATCCCAAAATCTGGTGGAACGTCAAACCAAAAGCTAAGATAGCTTTGGGATAATGACTGGTAGAGTCATGCATGGTCCACCAAGGGAGGGAGGTCATATGCCCGCCCTTGATGTACAACAAATTGTAATGTCTAATTATGTGAAAAAACTGACGGTTCTCTCTGCAGCACTCTCTACCCAGGTTCACAAGGTCCAGGAGGGGGAGCTGCCGGGGGACACGACACTACTGAAGGTAAAGGTTGGTGACGGGGTGAGGGTTACAGTCCACAAGAGAAAGTGGCTGGAACCCAGGTGGACTGGACCGTACGAAGTGAAGGAGGTTACTTCACACTCGGTCCAGGTCAAAGGTAAATCAGGCACACCTTGACACCGCCTTACACATTGCACCCCAGCCCCAATTCCTTCTAGAACACTGACTGAAGTCAGAGCTGATTTGAGCGGCCTAAATTCGATTCCAAATGAAGACACTCCTTCCTCAGGTGATGCGGCATCAAACTCCGCCTCCCCTGAGAAGGGAACCTCGCCCAGTTAGAGGGAAATTTCTCCCTCTCTGGGTGAGGCTGGGGATATCTGGTCCCTTATTTGTGATATTCATACTGATATTTGGAGTAACCCTAGGACTTTCACATGGTTAATTGAACAACTATTTCACCCTGCCACATCACATACACCAACCCCTACACATGTCCCTAACTCCTTTCCTGATATCACTCCCTCCAATCACTCCCGTCCCAAACGTAGCACTACACCTACAGACCCACCATGCAAATCAGACAAGGTTAGGAGCACCACCTTATGTATACCCACGATTGCAACCGCCACCTTTCTGCTATAGTTTTCACGTCTAATAGATGTGAAGAGGGGGATTTGTTATATAAATATTCATACACATAGCTCATATAAACAAAGACATTCCGTCGTAAGAACACATACACCCAGCCAGAAGACTGACCCCCTCTTCCTTATATAAACACACATCTCATCTCCCTCTAACTGGCCGGTCCCAAGAGCAAAGAACTTTTGCTGTGCACCAATGGGGCCCGCTCTGGCTAGAGCAAGGCCCGCCTCCAACCCTCCGACCAGTCAAGAAGACCGAAACGACAAGACTCCACCTACTTTATTCTATGTATAAAAATGTATGTAACCATTGTATAGGCCTCTTTTTCACCTGGCTCCTTGCCGAGTTATGTGAACTAGGTCCGTGCACGTAAAACTGCGGGACAAGATATCTCTGACTCATTAAAACTGTCTTTCGTTACAACTGAAATCCACTCTGTCCAGCGTCCGTGATTTGGTCTCAACTCTCCAGTATTTGAACACTAACACGCCCCTCTTTTTACCAGAAATATGTTTTTTCCTGTCTGCGCGATGCGTGGAGAAACCTGTTGGCTGCACCGCTTCGGATAGCGTCTCTCCAGTAAGCCACGTTTCCGTGCTCGGATTTCATCAACCTTGTTGTCAAGAGACTGGACATTGGCAAGAAGAATGCTAGGGAGTGGTGCGCGCTGTGCCCGTCTCCGGAGTCTGACCAGAAGACCGCCTCGTTTCCCTCTCTTTCGGAGTCGTTTTTTTGGGTCGCTGCATAGGATCCACTCCGTTGTCCTGTTTGTAAGGCAGAACACAGGATCCGCGTCGCGAAAAACATATTCTTGGTCGTACTGATGGTGAGTTGATGCTGATCTTATATTCAGTAGTTCTTCTCGACTGTATGTAATGAAACCTAAGATGACCTGGGGTACTAATGTAAGAAATAACACGTAAAAAAACAAAAAACTGCATAGTTTCCTAGGAACGCGAAGCGAGGCGGCCATCTCTGTCGGCGCCGGAAGTAGACACAAACTTGTTCTACCTGTCAGCTAAAGTGGTGTGGAAAATACTCAGTAGGGTCTCTACTAACCTAATATTTTAGTTTTGGAGGTGGACTGTGTAGTACATATCCAGCAGCACTTCATTCTCCACCCCCTCCATAGCCCCCAATGCAATACACTGTAATAGACTATACATTGGAAACATCACTGATACATCACTTGGGCCAAGCTTCCTGCCATCCAGAACCTCTATATCAGGCGGTGTCAGAGGAAGGCCCTAAAAAATTGTCAGACTCCAGTCACCGTAGTCATAGACTGTTCTCTGTGCTACCGCACGGCAAGAGGTACTGGAACCCCAAGTCTAGGTCCAAGAGACTTCTTAATAGCTTCTACCACCAAGCCATAAGACTCCTGAACAGCTAATCAAAGGGCTACCCAGACCCCTCTTTTATGCTTCTGCTACTCTCTGTTTATAACCTATGCATAGTCACTTCAACTCTACCTACATGGACATATTACCTCGACTAAATGGTGCCCCCGCACACTGACTCTGTACTGGTACCCCCTGTATATAGCCTGGCTTGTTATTTACTGCTATTTACTGCTGCTGTTTAATTATTTGTTATTTTTTTATTTACTGAACACTTTAAAAAAAATCTTATCTTCTTAAAGCATTGTTGGTTAAGGGCTTGTAAGCAAGCATTTCACTGTAAGGTGAAATACACCTGTTGTATTTGGCGCATGGGACAAATACAATTAGCTTTGATTTGTGTTGTACTACTCAATGAAACTGTGAAGATATGCACTCAGACCAGCCTTTGTGATTGAACTTACGTTAGTTACATTACTTTAGTTGGCTGCTTTGACCAAAACGTGAATGTCATAACCTATTCTACGAGCCTATTGTTTGTGTATGATCTTTATTCATTGCTCACTTGTTTCTTAACAATGTCAGGTACAGGCTGGGATGACTGGGACCTTCAGCAAGTAAAAGACAGGGGGTAAGAAATAATTTGAACATCACAGATATAAATTGCCACTGTGTCCATGATAAATTTAACTACATTACTTTAGCTGTCTGCTATGAGCAAAACTTATATGTAATATAACCTATTCTGGGAGCCCAGTGTGTGTGTATGAACTATGTGGGATATCTTTGGACCATTGGCTTCCCTGAAAACATGTACTGATAGGAGGAGCAATATGAGTCTCAGAGGTCTGGGGATGGTGATGGAGGCTTTGGTGGTCCACACAACAAAGAAGCAGGTGTTTCTTCCAATGATGTGGAGCTAGCCTTGGACCTGGTGCTAGTAAGGAGGGTCTTCACGGAGGCGGTAAGACCCTCCTCCCTTGATATAGAAATCCTTTGACTTCATTGCCTCTTCAATGGTAAGGTCCCTTGCACCATAAGGACACTTGACCTCCACCACTGCTGTGGTGCCCACAAAACCATCTGGTGAGGCACCAAGGATCCCAGACCCTGTGACTCAAAGCCCTCACTCCTGCACATCAGTCCTTGTAGCCATTTTGAATGCCTTGATGTCCTCCACTTTGCTATCTGTGCCCCAATACACAAACAACCCTTGTGATCTGAGGACCCTTTTTAGCAATGACATATTAAAACGCTTGGCCCTAACCCCTGCTACATAATTGCTGGCCCTTGGCCACTGAAGATTTCTTCAGTAAAAAAAAAACAAATAGTGCCAGAGATAAGGGGCCGGTAAAAAAACTGAAGCTGAAAGAAGACAAATCATTTTACATTTAAATTGTAAAGGGAGCCCCCCCCCCATCCAAAAAAAACCTGTTGTTTCACAAATTGTACAGCAAACACCATTTCCCAAAAGTCCTCAACATGATGGTCCTCGTTTCTTCTTCCACATCCGTGCCGCCGATATTGTGAATATGTGGACAACTATAAATACCTAGGTGTCTGGCTAGACTGTAAACTCTCCTTCCAGACTCATATTAAACATCTCCAATCCAAAATCAAATCTAGAATCGGCTTCCTATTCCGCAACAAAGTCTCCTTCACTCACGCCGCCAAACTTACCCTAGTAAAACTGACTATCCTACCGATCCTCGACTTCGGCGATGTCATCTACAATATAGCTTCCAACACTCTACTCAGCAAACTGGATGCAGTCTATCACAGTGCCATCCGTTTTGTTACCAAAACACCTTATACCACCACTGCGACCTGTATGCTCTAGTCGGCTGGCCCTCGCTACATATTCGTCGCCAGACCCACTGGCTCTAGGTCATCTATAAGTCTATGCTAGGTAAAGCTCCGCCTTATCTCAGTTCACTGGTCACGATAACAACACACACCCGTAGCACACGTTCCAGCAGGTATATCTTACTGATCATCCACAAAGCCAACACCTCATTTGGCCGCCTTTCCTTCCAGATCTCTGCTGTCAGTGACTGGAACGAATTGCAAAAATCGCTGAAGTTGGAGACTATCATTTCCTTCACCAACTTTAAACATCAACTATCTGAGCAGCTAACCGATCACTGCAGCTGTACATAGCCCATCTGTAAATTGCCCTCCCAATCTACCTACCTCCTCCCCATATTATTTTTCTTTACTTTTCGGCTCTTTTGCACACCAGTATTTCTACTTGCACATCTGCTCATCTATCACTCCAGTGTTCATTTGCTAAATTGTAATTACTTCGCTAATATGGCCTCATTTATAATTGAGATGTGTCCTAATGGCCCATGCTCATTGCCCACTGTCTTCATGTATAAATGAGATGTATCGTAATGGCCAATGGCCCACTGTCTTCATGTATAATTGAGATGTGTCCTAATGGCCAATGGCCCACTGTCTTCGTGTATTAATGAGATGTGTCGTTATGGTCAATGGCCCGCAGTCTTCATTTATAATTGAGATGTGTCATAATGGCCCACTGACTTTTACGTAAAATTGAGATGTGTCCTAATGACCGTTGGCCCACTGTCTTCATTTATAATTGAGATGTGTCCTAATGGCCCATGGTCTATGGCCCACTGTCTTCATGTATTAATGAGATGTGTAATATGGCCAATGGCCCACTGTCTTCATTTATAATGGAGATGTGTCATAATGGCCCATGACCTTCATGTATAATTGAGATGTGTCCTTATGGCCCACTGTCTTCATGAATAATTGAGATGTGTCCTAATGGCCCATGGTCTATGGCCCACTGTCTTCATGTATAAATGAGTTGTGTTGTAATGGCCAATGGCCCGCTGTCTCCATGTATAATTTAGATGTGTCCTAATAACCCATGGCCCACTGTCTTCATGTATAATTGACATGTGTCCTAATGGCCCACTTTCTTCATATACAATTGAGATGTGTCCTAATGACCCACTGACCTTCATGTATAATTGAGATGTGTCCTAATGACCCATGGCCCACTATCTTCATGTATAAATGAGAGTTGTCCTGATGACCCATGGCTCACTATCTTCTTGTATAACTGAGATGTGTTCTAATGGCCCACTGTCTTCATGCTTAATTGAGATGTGTCCTAATAACCCATGGCCCACTGTCTTCATTTATAATTGAGATGTGTCCTAATGGCCAATGGCCCACTTTCTTCATATACAATTGAGATGTGTCCTAATGACCCACTGACCTTAATGTATAATTGAGATGTGTCCTAATGACTCATGGCCCACTGTCTTCATTTATAATTGAAATGTGTCCCAATGGCCCAATGTCTCCATTTATAATTGAGATGTCATAATGTCCCACTGTCGTCTTGTATAATTAAGATGTGTCCTAATGGCCCACTGACCTTCATGTATAATTTAGATGTGTCCTAATGGCCCATGGCCCACTGTCTTCATGTATAATTGAGATATGTCCTAATGCTCCATTGTGTGTCTAACTGCACGCACCACCACAGCCTGATGCACTCGCTGTAAATTAACACTAGGGCCAGACAGCTATGGGCTTTTATATCCTATGATGGCTGGCAGTGAAAGAAGATATGGGTAATTCTCATTTAACCAAACATTTTTCAACTGTCATTTTTCACAAAATATCCTCTTGGATCACTGAGATTAGGATCAGCAATTATCCGTTTCATTATTATTTGTATGTTTTTTGATCAGATATTATGCATTTTACCACAATTTCCAAAAAAGTAATGAACAAATAAATGTATAATATTTTTTACTTTGCTCCCTCAATGAAAAGGACTGAGTTAAAAAAAACTGAAAGTAAAAATATTTAAAATTAAATGATAAAATTCAATCGGACTTTTTAACATTTATTTTAGCTATCTGTTTCGATAATGAGAAGCCAAAGTGGGGTAAATGGGGTGTTGAGAATAAGAACCTCATTCTGAAGGCATGTAAGCAAGTCAATTAACTTCTACTACTATTCTAGAGGATGCAGGATTGGTGAATAAATCATTTTCGAACTAGGACCCAGCGATCTTTCTTTCTGACAGGCCCAAACACCTGAGTCACCACGGTGAAGGATGGCTTGTTAGTCCGAGGGCTCCTGTAAGTCAAACACACAGAAGCACAATACAACACCACTCACTCACTCAAGTGGTTTTAGTTATGTACGTTTACATGCCTTGCCACTGACAGAAAATATTAAAACCGTAACTTGTGGAAACAGGGTGAATGGTAAAATGGTGTCTTTTAAAAGGACTGTTGTGCGAGTCAGTGCATGGTTGTGTACTGTGAGAGAGACAGTGATAAGATCGTTTTAAATAAGACCGATTTGGTCCGAAAACCCCAGATCCAACTCATCGGAAAGCCCCCACCCCATGACTCCCGAGGCTCCTGAGTGGCGCAGCGGTCTAAGGCACTGCATCTCAGTGCAAGAGGTGTCACTACAGTCCCTGGTTTGAATCCAGGCTGTGTCACATCCAGCTGTGATTGGGAGTCCCATATGGTGGCGCACAATTGGTCCGGGTTTGGCCAGGGTAGGCCGTCATTGTAAATAAGAATTTGTTCTTAACCGACTTGCCTAGTTAAATAAAGGCAAAATAAAAAATGACCCAACTATCAATTTAGATCACAGATACAGTACATTTTAAGTGACAATGCAGTGTAGTTACTTTGTTCCCTTAGCTACTATAGTTGTATGACTAAGGATCTCTAGGGTGACACATGGTAATACCTGAGGCTACTAGATACTGGCCATTTCTCAGGTAACCTGGTGGGTAGGTGCGTTGGTCCAGTAACCAAAAGGTTGCTTGATTGAATCGCTGAGCTGATGAAGATGTTGATTAAGGCAGACCCCTGCACATGAATGTTACTTAAGGCAGCCCCCCACATCTCTCTGATTCAGAGGGTTTGGGTCAAATGTGGAAGACACATTTTAGTTTAATGCATTCAGTTCTACAACTGGCTAAGTATCCCCTTTCCTTCTCTTTGACTTCAGTCTCTGTCATGTAAATGTCAGGCATTAGGTGACACTCCTAGGTAGGCTACAGTTGCTCTCTGGTTTGATTATTGTGAAGTGAGAGAGTGATAAGTGCTGCGCACAATTGGCCCAGAGTTGTCCAGGTTAGGGGAGTTCGGCCGGGGTAAGCCATCATTGTAAATAAAAATGTGTTCTTAACTGATTTGCCTAGTTAAATAAAGGTAAAACAAAAACAAAATAAGATCCAATGATAACTGCAGATTATTCAGGGAAACAGACATTACTGTAATAAACAGACATCCACAGTGGGACAAAAAAGGATTTACGCTATTAAGTCACACTTCGTTCTTGGAACTGAGCTGAAGACTTAAATGGGATGCAGTTAATCTAATCTCCAATAGGTGGAGACAGAGCACCTTAAATTATTGACAAAAATAGGGTACAGACAGAATTCTCAACTCCACAACAAGAATTCTCAGCTAGATACCGGGTTGATTTTACACGAGGAGAAGAAGCTGGGGAAAAAACAACTCAGTTCAACATGAAAAATAAAACATGTAATGATACATAAGCAATAAACAACACTGTAATTTTCTACGGAAATCTTTGGGCTCTTGTCCAAAACCATAAACTATTTTCTATGATGTAGTAGTCCTAAATATAAATCATCCAATAACTTTCTGAGGCTTTTTACAATCAGATTACTGCCACTATTTAGAATCAGATTACAGCAACTAATGATTTGATAAAAAACATAAAACAATGTTGACTTTGTAAATAATGACAGTGAATGACAATCATAATGAATCAATTCTGTTTTTCAATGCTGTTTTGTCTACTCCTGAAGCTGCAGGTTTACAGATTTTGACTGACTAGAACAGTAGTAGTGGTATAGTAAGAATCACTGCAGTCACTCAGTGATTAATTATCTGGCCATGGTCCAAAGCATCTCTAGTTAACAAACAGCAGATACACGGTCTAAAGCCTGAGGCACCGGGCAGGGCTAGATTACGCTCCTGGATTATCACAACTAATCCTGTTTTATCTGTAGTCTTAATCTGGCATATTGATGACTTAACATCTTGATCTATAAGAGGGATAAACATGTAAATATCTATTCACTGTCAGAAATGCTTAAACCTGGTTACGCTTGGACCATAGCTGAAAAGGGTTTTGTTGCATACACTCATGTTTGGCTTTTCCGCTCATCTTCCTGCTTTTTCTTCTGAAGACCTCTAACCATCAGATCCATCTCGTTGAGTGTATTGAGTCATCCTGACAGGGAGTCCACCAACATGTATTTCAGAGCATCCTCAGTCCCATGGTGTGTGTGAGTCAAACATGAGTCATCCTGGTTCAGATGCCAATCAAAGTCTGTGTTTTCTGTGTCATATGTTAAATACATTATTTATCCTACTTCAGACATGTTTAAAAGGACAGAACAACAAAGATATTGTATATACAGTACCAGTCAAAAGCTTGGAAACACCTACTCATTCAAGGGTTTTTCTTAATGTTTTACTATTTTCTACATTGTAGAATAATAGTAAAGACATCAATGCTATGAAATAACACATATGGAATCATGTAGTAACCAAAAAAGTGCTAGACAAATCAAAATATATTTTATATTGGGATTATTCAAAGTAGCCACCCTTTGCCTACACACACATGCAGAGAGCGCGAGAGAGAGAGAGAGAGAGAGAATAAGACGCTGCACAGCCCAACAAATATTTTATGAAGATTTTAAGAGGATGACAAAAAACACGAGTTTTGACTTGAGTTTGGCCCTAGGCATCAACAGCAACATAATGCATTTTTCAATGAGATCAGCAGCCTAAGTCATTAGCTGGATGTATAACTGCAGCCTGCAAGCTACATCTGTTGAAACCGTAATGTTATTTAAAAATATATATTACAACTTATTTACCAGAAAAGATTAGTCACAGTACAAAGCTTGCTCGTCTACATCCCCTACTTCTGGAAACCGTTACTACAGTATTTGCTTTGGGCTGGGCTGTCATCACTGAATGTGATCTGAGAGCGGTGACCGAGGAACCATATAAGGTGCAACCGGAAACAGAAAAAAACATCGAATTCCATGGCAATTTACCTTAGGAACCTCTACATGAGGCTGGCTGCCTTTCACCATCGTTGACTGGACAGCGTTGTCCACGAGTTATATTAATCTAGAGAACGAGTCGTGCACCACCGAAGTTGCACAAGTTGTGTGTTGCCTCTTGGCAGTTGTAATGTCAGTCGGTGCCACACAGTGCTGCTAATGCTTGCACAACATTAGCTAGCACCATCAGAGACTCTTGCTGGCAATATCAGTGGAGGAATCAGTATGGATGCGCTCTTGGTGTTCCTACTGCTGCTGGTCCCACTCCTGCTATGGACCAGCAGCACTTTTGTTTTTTATTTTAAAAAGTGTTTCTACGTGGCCTATATGATGATTTTGGCTGCGATTGCGATTCCGCTTAGTATTCTGAAAAGCGGCGGCAGGGACATCGAAAACATGAGGTAAGTTCCAGGTTGTACAACAACGCGAGCCGTGCATTGCTAGCTAACGTTTGCTCATGGGAATGGAAGATGGCTACAGTAGCTAGATATTTCAGTCTTTGGCGAGCTAATGCAACCATAACATCACTATTTGTTTTTACTTTCAGAAAAGCTATGTGCAGATATTTTCACCTATTCGTTGTTGCATTTTGTAACGGACTGCGAGATGGCTATCCAGCGGTTGGTAAGAAGGCTAGCTAGCTAGCTCCAATGCATTGCCAGATGTTTGGGACTTTCTGTACGGTATCATGCGGCTAATGCTAGGTAGTTTGCTAACGTTGTCTTTACATATGGCATTCAGACGTGGCCTCAGGGCCCGACATTTTCGTGGCTGGAAACCAGGTCGAAACATGTATCCAACAGGCATGTTTTTTTTTGCACAGATGTAAACCAACAACTGCAGAAAATGCCACTTTAACCCATGCATTGTTGCCATCGATTTTGTGTCTCAAGTCTAAACAGGACCAAGGCAAGATGTTTTATTTTATCCGATGGTTTAATGTCATTGGACACGGTGCATTTGGAATGTATTCAGACCCCTTGACTTTTACAAAATGTTGTTACGTTATATGGCCTTATTCAAAAATAGATAATCGTTTTTTCCCCCTCATCAATCAACAAACAATACCCCATAATGACAAAGCAAAAACAGACATTTAGACGATTTTACACATTTATTTCAGTTCGTCAAATCAGTTCCTAAAATGTCTTCAATTGACTTCTATCCTTATATGAAATAACTCAGTAAAATCTTTGAAATGGTTGAGTTTTACATATTTGTAAGGTGTAAATCGCAATTGCAACATTTTGTTCAATATCGTCCAGCCCTGTGTGGCTGTGGAAATGCAAATAAAAATGTAAGAAGTTGAATTGAATAGCAATCAGAATGGAGAAATACCCATTGAAATCACTTGGAATGTATGTGTTGCCACCAAAGGGTCACGCACTACTCCTAAAGAGAATTTCGATTCTTAAACCACTACCTTACTGTCAATTTTTTTTTTTTTAAATACCGTGATATATTTTGGCCATATCGTCCGGCCATATCTTACGCTTATGGATTATTATTATGCAGATAAGATTTTTGCGGGGCGCGCACGTAGACTCCAGGGGGTTATTAATATCGAATTATTACTGTGCATGTAAAAGTACTCAATGAGTAACGTTACAAGGGGTACCAGGTATTATATCGATGTGCAGGGGTACGAGGTATTTGAGGTAGATACTGTATGTACATGACTAGGAATAAAGTGACAGTAACCAGTAGCAGCAGTGTAAGTGGAACACGGGTCTATACAGAATGTTCGGGTAGCTATTTGGTTAACTACTTAGCAGTCTAATAGCTTGGGGGTACAAGCTGTTTAGGATCCTATTGGTTCCAGACTTGGAGCATCGGTACCGCTTGCCGTGCAGTAGCAGAGACAACAGTGTATGACTAGGGTGGCTGGAGTCTTTGTCAATTTTTAGGGCCTTTCTCTGACACTGCCTGGTATAGAGGTCCAGGATGGCAGGGAGATTGGCCCAGGGATGTACTGGCTTGTGTGCACTACCCTCTGTGGAGCCTTGCGGTCAGATGCCATGCAGTTGTGATACCAAACGGAGATGCAGCCAGTTAACATGCTGTCATTGAAGCAGCTGTAGAACTTTTTGACGATCTGAGGGACCATACAAAATCTTTTCAACCTCTTAAGGGTGAAGAGGCGTTGTCATGCCCTCTTCATGAGTGTGTTAGTGTGTTTGGACCATGATAGATCCTTAGTGATGTGGACAATGAGGAACTTGAAGCTTTCAAACCACTCCACTACAGCCCCGTCGACATGAATGAGGGCGTACTCGGCCCTCCATTTCCCGTAGTCCACGATCGTATCCTTTGTCTTGCTGACATTGAGGGAGAGGTTGTGGTGCCAGGACAACTGCCAGGTCTCTGACCTTCTCCCTATAGACTCATTGTCGTCAGTGATCAGGCCTACCACCGTCGTAGGTGAACAGGGAGTACAAGAGGGGATTAAGCACGCACCCCTGAGGGGCCCCCGTGTTGAGGGTCAGCATGGCGGATGTGTTGTTGCCTACCCTCACCACCTGGGGGTGTCCTGTCAGGAAGACCAGGATCCTGTTGTAGAGGGAGGTGTTTAGTCCCAGGGTCCTTAGCTTAGTGATGAGCTTGGAGGGCACTATGGTGTTGAACGCTGAGCCGTAGTCAATGAAGAGCAATCTCACAGATGTTATTTTTATCTAAGTGGGAAAGGGCAGTGTGGCGTGCAATTGAGATTGCGTCATCTGTGGATCCGTTTGGGCAGTATGTGAATTGGAGTGGGTCTAGAATGATGGTATTGACGTGAGCCATGAGCAGCCTTTAAAAACATTTCATGGCTACAGATGTGAGTGTTAAGGGGCCATAGTCATTTAGACAGTCCCTGTGCCCAAGAATGCAAACGTAACCTCTGTCAGTCAACTGGTCTGCAGGCCAGGGGGATTGGGACATATTTTACTGTGGCTAGTGAGACGACATGGCCGGTTGGACACAATAAGAGAGGAGTGGGGGTCAGATAGTCTCTCCCTTTCAGAGTCATGTTACCGGCTGGTTGTAACTTATCTCTTCCGAAAGGTACCCTAGAAATCAATGTATGTCTTCCCCAGCCTTGTGCTGCCTGTTGTCCTTTATGTTAGTGATAACACAACTGGCAGACTGACTTGGCTCAGGTTCAGTGCTCTTGGAATAACAGAACTGTTTCACAGCCAGGTGTGCAGACCAGAAGTATTGGCTGTGGTGTCATGTTGCACCTGGCAGTATTCTCTTAACCCAAAGGTTTTCTGCAGCTGGACCATTTTCACAGTCGCCAACAAGTGTGTGTGTGTGTGTGTGTGTGTGTGTGTGTGTTTTGCATGTGTGTGAGAGACAGAGAGATTGAGTGTGTGGGGAGAAGTGGAAGATGGAGATCCAGACACACAGTGACACAGACCGAGAGGGGCAGGCCGTATTAGAAAGAGTTGACTGATTCAACACGGAAGGAGAGCACAGCCTGTCACGGTCATCTACCCTCAAATTACTAGTGGGAACTAGAGGTCGACCGATTATGATTTTCCAACGCCGATACCGATTATTGGAGGACCAAAAAAATCCAATACTGATTAATCGGACGATTTTTTTTATTTATTTATTTGAATTTATTTGTAATAATGACAATTACAACAATACTGAATGAACACTTTTAACTTAATATAATACATCACTAAAATCAATTTAGCCTCAAATAAATATTGAAACATGTTAAATTTGGTTTAAATAATGCTAAAACAAAGTGTTGTAAAAGTGCAATATGTGCAATGTAAGAAAGCTAACGTTTAAGTTCCTTACTCAGAACATGAGAACATATGAAAGCTGGTGGTTCCTTTTAACATGAGTCTTCAATATTCCCAGGTAAGAAGTTTTAGGTTGTAGTTATTATAGGAATTATAGGACTATTTCCCTCTATACCATTTGTATTTCATTAACCTTTGACTATTGGATGTTCTTATAGGCACTTTAGTATTGCCAGTGTCACAGTATCGCTTCCGTCTCTCTCCTCGCTCCTACCTGGGCTCGAACCAGGAACACAACAACAACAGCCACCCTCGAAGCAGCGTTACCCATAGCTCCACAAAAGTCTCAGAGCGAGTGACTTTTGAAACGCTATTAGCGCGCATCCCGCTAACTAGCTAGCCATTTCACATCGGTTACACAAGCCTAATCTCAGGAGTTGATGGGCTTGAAGTCATAAACAGCGCAGTGCTTGAAGCACAGCGACGAGCTGCTGGCAAAACGCACAAAAGTGCTGTTTGAATGAATGCTTACGAGCCTGCTGGTGCCTACCATCGCTCAGTCAGACTGCTCTATCAAATCATAGACTTAGTTATAACATAATAACACACAGAAATATGAGCCTTAGGTCATTAATATGGTCGAATCCGGAAACTATCATCTCGAAAACAAGACGTTTATTCTTTCAGTGAAATACAGAACCGTTCCGTATTTTTTCTAACGGGTGGCATCCATAAGTCTAAATATTCCTTTTACATTGCACAACATTCAATGTTATGTCATAATTACGTAAAATTCTGGCAAATTAGGCGGCCCAAACTGTTGCATATACTGACTCTGCGTGCAATGAACGCAAGAGAAGTGACAATTTCACCTGGTTAATATTGCCTGCTAACCTGGATTTCTTTTAGCTAAATATGCAGGTTTAAAAATATATACTTTGGTGTATTGACTTTAAGGCATTGATGTTTATGGTTAGCTACACATTGGAGCAATGATACGCACCGCATCAATTATATGCAATGCAGGACACGCTAGATAAACTAGTAATATCATCAACCATGTGTAGTTAACTAGTGATTATGATTGATTGTTTTTTATAAGATAAGTTTAATGCTAGCTAGCAACTTACCTTGGCTTACTGTATTCGCTTAACAGGCAGGCTCCTCATGGAGTGCAATGTATTCAGGTGGTTAGAGCGTTGGACTAGTTAACTGTAATATTGCAAGATTAAGTCAGCTCTCGGGATTCAATCTTGCAAAGCTAAAAATCTGTCGTTCTGCCCCTGAACGAGGCAGTTAACCCACTGTTCCTAGGCCGTCATTGAAAATAAGAATGTGTTCTTAACCTCTACTGACTCCCCATCCCGCATGCGGGAGCGTAATCATTGCCTGACGCTAATTAGCATAACGCAACGGACATAAATATATCCCTAGAAAATATTCCTATTCATGAAAATCACAAATGAAATATACTGAGACACAGCTTAGCCTTTTGTTAATCACCCTGTCATCTCAGATTTTCAAAATATGCTTTACAGCCAAAGCTAGACAAGCATTTGTGTAAGTTTATCGATAGCCTAGCATAGCATTATGCCTTGCTAGCTGTAGGCAACCTTGTCACAAATCAGAAAAGCAATCAAATTAAATCGTTTACCTTTGATGGACTTCGGATGTTTTCACTCACGAGACTCCCAGGTAGATAGCCAAAGTTTTTTTTTTTTTCCTAAAATATTATTTTTGTAGGCGAAATAGCTCCATTTGTTCTTCACATTTGGCTGAGAAATCGCCCAGAAATTGCAGTCGCGAAAACGGCTAAAAATATTCCAAATTAGCTCCATAATATCGACAGAAACATGGCAAACGTTGTTTATAATCAATCCTCAAGGTGTTTTTCTAATATCTATTCAATAATATATCCATCGGGACAATTCGTTTTCAGTAGGACTGATTGGAGTAATGGAGTAATGGCTACCGAGAGTCACCCTGGGAGCCATCAGGTGACCACTTACGCAATGTAGCCGCTTACGGGTATTCTTCAACATAAATGCATAAAACTACGTCACAATGCTGTAGACACCTTGGGGAATACGTAGAAAGCGTAAGCTGGTTCATAGCACATTCACAGCTCAATAGGGACGCATTGGAACGCAGCGCTTTCAAAATATGGGGCACTTCCAGATTTGATTTTTCTCAGGCTTTCGCCTGCAACATCAGTTCTGTTATACTCACAGACAATATCTTTACAGTTTTGGAAACGTTAGTGTTTTCTATCCAAAGCTGTCAATTATATGCATATTCTAGCATCTTGTCTTGACAAAATATCCCTTTTAAAACGGGAAAGTTTTTTTTCCAAAAATTAAAATACTGCCCCTAGAGTTGCAACAGGTTTTAACTGACTTGCCTCGTTAAATAAATATTTAAATAAATAAATACAAATTTAAATCGGTGTCCAAAATACTGATTTCCGATTGTTATGAAAACTTTAAATCGGCCCCAATTAATCGGCCATTCCGATTAATCAGTCGACCTCTAGTGGGAACTGGGACTCTTGAACCTGGCTCACTCTGTGAATGACCCTCGTTTACAGCCCCAGGTCAAACACCCACTCAATGCTTAGTGTCTTTGAAAGCGTTATAGGTTGGCCATGTTTTCCTGCCAAACTAGTGCCGGTGTGTTGAGCATTATCACATGGCAAAAGGCGTTTCTAGCAATTATTCTAGAATGGGAGACGGTTTTTGTAGAGTCATTTTATTCTCAACCAGGACAGCGAAGGCACTGTCTACATCCCTATAGGAATGTTGCTGCAAGATTCCAACCTGAATCGTCACACAGAGTTTTGGGATGGAAACAAATTAGATTTAGACACTGCTCAAGGGGAATGGCTTATAGATGTCAATGGTACTACAGACCTTTCAGTGCTAGTGAACCATGATGTGCTATGTAGTGTATTGCAGTGTGCTGTCAACTTTTTTTTTCTCTGGGTTATGTCAACTGTCTCGGACTGCTTAGACTGGAACTTTGGCACGTTTATCTGTTGAAACTGGAACAACACTTGGGATAGAATTGAGGTCACCCTGACCTTGCTCAATTAATATTTAATTAAAACGCTCTGTGAAACACTTAAACAGTAAGGACTTTTGTTGAAGATACTGTTGGCTTTGCTCGTTTTGAAATAGTTCAAAACAAGGGTTAAAATTTGTCTTTTCGAGAGCAGTCATGCAATGACATTCGGGAGGAAACTGACAACCTAAACATGATCATTAGAGGATAACCGTTGTGATATGTCAGTTGTTGATATTGCGGTTGCAACTGAATTTAAGGCAATTGTCTTCCTCTTTACGACTGTGCTGTAGTCTTAGAATAGCAGCTTGCCTGTTGCACAATCAGGCATGCTTTTGCACAAGATTAGACGGTTTTATCGTCGTGATAGTGAGGAGATAGTGTTTTTATTCTGGTTTGAAGATCATATTTTGACATGCAGATCCAGTCTCATTGCACTCTACTCTACACACTCATTCTTGTGACTTGAGCAGTGTTGGTCGTATTCTAAACCCACACAGGGAGGGGCCATTGGAGAATAAAATGGACAGTATGCTGAATGCTAGACTGGAGTAAACAGAACCACACACTTCTTCATCCTTTAGGGACAGAGGCTGTAGTCTTCCAGTAATGAAGGCCATCTGTTAGAGAGCATGCGCTGCTAGCCTTGTGTCCCAGACAGATCTGGGGGTTTATGTTATGGCTGCCTTGCCCTCCTCTCTTCAGCATGATTGTTATTGCTTTCCTGACAGAGAGCCTCAGCCTACCTTAAACTAAGATACATAGTCAGTAATGAGAAACCCGACATCTCAGGCCGGTCTACTTTGTGTAAAACTAAATAGTATTAGGGTAGAATTAGACATAACATTGTGTTTATGATTAAATACCATAGCCTGTACTACACCATAGGCAATCATTATTCATATAGGATTCGTAGGATAGGCTATTTTATAATTGACCCCAACTCTAAGAGAACGATTTCTTTCCACTTATTATGGTTGTAAGAACAAGATCAGCAGACGAGTCTAACCATGCTATTGTATGTGATGGTGAGTCTAACCATGCTATTGTATGTGATGGTGAGTCTAACCATGCTATTGTATGTGATGGTGAGTCTAACCATGCTATTGTATGTGATGGTGAGTCTAACCATGCTATTGTATGTGATGGTGAGTCTAACCATGCTATTGTATGTGATGGAGAGTCTAACCATGCTATTGTATGTGATGGTGAGTCTAACCATGCTATTGTATGTGATGGCCAGGGTTTCCATTAGCTGGCAATCGCCGGCTTTTGGCTGAAAAATGTAATAAAATGAGAAGGCGATTGAAAATAAAACTGTTGCTGGCCAAAATGACTGTGAGGAGAAAAACATTTATTTCATATTATGATGCATGTCTTGCCTTGCTTCAAAGTAGCCTATAGGCAGAATCTGACCATGGAGGCAATGATTTCATAGACTTCATAGGCAGTGAGTGAGTTTCAAGTTTGGGGAAGCTCACAATTTATCCTACCATTTTCTACCGTTCTGTGTGCCAATTATGATTTTCATATGTACATTTAAGTCGAACAGTTTCATTTCAATAACGTTTTCATTTCTCAATCATTTTCACGTGGTTAATCATAAAAATCTGAATTAAATCGATAAGTCAACTAATACGAGATCACCAGCTTCTGCCATATGGACACATTGATACACCGGGATCCATTGGCGGCTAAAGAAATGAGCGCATGGAACTCATTGTCCATAGGTCAATGCAGCAGTACACCTATAACTTCAACTGCTCTTTCACACTGAGGATTGGTGATTATCGATGGGGAGATTGTTGGAAAGTTTTTTTTCAAATAGCATAATGTGAAGAACTATACTTTTAATATACACTACATGGCAAAAGTATGTGGACACTTACTCGTCAAACATCTCATTCTGAAGTCATTGGCATTAATATGGAGTTGGTCCCCCCCTGCTGCTATAAGTCTCCACTCTTCTGGGAATGCTTTCCACTAGATGGAACATTGCTGCTGGGACTTGCATCCATTCAGCCACGAGAGTTAGTGAGGTCGGGCACTGATGCTGGGCGATTAGGCCTGGCTCGCAGTCGGCGTTCCACTTCATCCCAAAGGTTTTCGATGGCGTTAAAGTTGAGGCTCTGTGCAGGCCAGTCAAGTTCTTCCACAGCGATCTCAACAAACCATTTCTGTAATGACCTCGCTTTGTGCACAGTGACATTGTCATGCTGAAACAGAAAAGGGCCTTTCCCAAACTGTTGCCACAAAGTTGTAACCACAGAATCATCTAGAATGCCATTGTATGGTGTTGTGTTAAGATTTCCCTTCACCGGAACTAAGGGGGGCCCGAACCATGAAAAACAGCCCCAGACCATTATTCTTCCTCCACCAAACTATAGTTGGCACTATGCATTTGGGCAGATGGCGTTCTCCCGTCTTCTGCCAAACCCAGATTTGTCCATCAGACTGGCAGATGGTGAAGCGTGATTCATTACTCCAGAGAACACATTTCCACTGCTCCAGAGTCTAATGGTGGCGAGCTTTACACCACTGCAGCCGACGCTTGGCTTTGCGCATGGTGATCTTAGGCTTGTGTGCGGCTGTTCGGCCATGGAAACCCATATTATGAAACTCCCGACTAACAGTTTTTGTGCTGACGTTGCTTCCAGAGGCAGTCTGTAGTGAGTGCACTCGGCGGTCCTGTTCTGTGGCCTACCACTGAGCCATTGTTGCTCCTGGATGTTTCCATTTACAGTTGACCGGGGCAGCTCTAGCAGGGCAGACATTTTACGAACTGACTTGTTGGAAAGGTGGCATCCTATGACAGTGCCATGTTGAAAGTCACTGAACTCTTCAGAATGGGCCATTCTACTGCCAATGTTTGTCTATGGGGACTGCTCGGCTGTGCTCGATTTTATACACCTGTCAGCAACGGGTGTGGGCTGAAATAGCCAAAACCACTAATTTCAAGGGGTGTTCACATACACAAAATGTGTAAATGTAGTGTAACTAGCCTACTCATTATGATTAGGAAGTAGTCGGTCTGCTCACCTGGTGATCACGGACTGAGCAGAACTGATGCTCTGAAACTCTGCCGTTAATGTCTTTGTTTTTTTCTAGTCACACCGTTTGACACTGAAATGGTTTTCAAATAAAGATTGAATTGATTATTGTTGTTCCTTCCTTGGTTTTCAGGGTGATCCGCGCTCTGGTTCGTCACGTGAAGTACTTCCTGGGTCTGAGGTTTGACGTGAGCGGCTTGGAACACCTGCAGACAGAGGGACCCTACGTCATCATCTCCAACCACCAGAGCTCCCTGGATGTACTGGGTAGGAGACACACACAGATGGATGAACGGACCGACACACTCACAGATGCACACTTACGCGCGCACACACACACTTTTGAATAGGATAGAGGCGTTTCCCTGGTCTCTCTGAGTCTCTTCCCTCTTGTATTGAATGCAAACACTGGGTTTCTCCCTTCTCATTAACTCCACCTTACCCTCCATAGCTCACTTCCTAAGGGAATCTTCTAGTAATGGTTTGAGTGCTGCCAGTCACAGAGCACTCTATTTTGAGAGAGGTGGATAGTGGGGATTGATACGCATGGTTTCAGTGGGCGAAGACTGACAACTGTCAGTTGGAATAGCGTCACACAAGCTCCGATCACTGACATGGCTGTCTAAACCCAACACCGACTCTGTATCCTAACTCTAGGGCTAGACAGCACTATTTTAAGATGGTGTATTTTGTAAATAATGTGGTTACAGATGTTTGACATTAGAGAAAGGCATGGATCAATATAAACTGCATTATGCTTGGCACCAGAGGATTGTGCAGCACTAGCCTTATTTGATGCCATGAGGCTGACTGGCTGTATTTAGTTATTGAATGCAGAATGTGTTATGCATTTTTACATCGAAATTGATCATCTTTGGTATCCTCTCATGGGAGATTTTGTTTGCATTCTAAAGGTCTTTGAATGATATGTCTATTCAGAGAGTTGGTCAGGAGAGGAATTCTTAGTATGTCTCCTACTGGATTCTCATAGGGCCTAGGTTGTGTTCCTAGTGTGTCACATTGATTTAAGTGTGTGTGTGGGGGGGGGGGTTCACTTTAACAACTAGCTGGAGGAGTCAGTGTGTATGTGTCTTGGTGGTGACTGAGTGATATGAGCTGGCTGCAAGCCAGGAGACTGACAGCAGGAATGTAAGGGAGGGGGAGCGAGGGAGCGAGCAAGCATGTGGGAGGGAGAAGGTGATTGTGTCAGACAGCGGGAGGGAGAGAAGGAGTGTGTGACAGTGAGGGAGAAGGAGAGAGGTGCTTCATTAGAGCTGATAACACACCGCAGGAGGCTGATGGCTGATCTAGGGTCGGAGTTTCCATACCAACCTCCCATAACAGATCATCTACTGAACTACTGCTCCACCTGCTGATCCCAATCCTCATGAACAACCCTGACCTTCTGTCCCTAGCTTCGCACCCCATGAACAACCTGGCTTACTGTCCCTAGCTTCCCTCATGAACAACCCCGGCCTTCTGTCCCTAGCTTCCCTCCTCATGAACAACCCCGGCCTTTTGCCACTAGCCTTTCTCTCTGCTCCTGGCCTCAAAGAGCACTTTGTTGGGCCAACTGGGTTGACAGGACACCAAAACAAACAACCATCCAGACACATGCCAGCGATATAGATCAGACTCGCTCAAATGATCAATACACTACTGTTTACATTGACTAAAGACAACTCTCTAGGGCTCATCCTATTTAGTCGACTGGTTGACTGTTTGGTGGATAGGCTGTTGGACCGATAACTTTTTTTTAGTCGGGCAGTTAAAATGATTACTTTTTGATTGACACCTGTCTC